>NW_017257294.1:2217883-2337913 GCF_001594055.1 Mycetomoellerius zeteki
TGCCAGTATAATATATTTTCAAGCGAGACGAATGGATCGTGATTTTTCGTGGCCGCAGGATGGACGGAGCACGATTTCGCTTGCCTTTGTTATCCATTGTCGCTGTTCTCCGAAGCCGACCGGACAGTGATGGTACACGAAGGCGAGATCGCCGTCGCCCTCGTCCGTATAAAACGAACGCGGCTTCGTAGAAGGGGTATCTGATTCTAATCCCGAAATCCGGTTCGAAGCTCCGGATTGTCGGCGCGATACTCCTCCTTTTTCGTTAACACGGCGCTTAAAAAGGTCTCGGGACCGACATGACCATCCCGAGGCGTTCATGAATAAGAGATAGGCGCGGGATGAGATTTCACATAAAATCCGTTTACGGTTGTTTATAAAATCACGAGAAAAACACGGCGTTTTAATTTATCCGGAGTTCTAGTTTACACCAGAGTTTTTCAACGTCTTCCAGAAATAGAGCGAGAATGACATTCTGCGCAATTACGGTTACCATACTTGAATCACAAAAAGAGTACGTGTATACTCTTTTTAAAATATGATGATCAATGGAAAAGAAGGGGGTATAATTTTGTATGCATTAAATGTAAGTATTTAATAAAATTAAATTTCTAAAGCTTTATTTCGTAATTGAGCTTTTATTGATTTTATATTAACATAATTTTATAAATACAAAATTTTAATTAACGAGCAGAAATTTTACGAACTCAAAAAGTATACATGTACTTTTATGTTCATTTCTATCAATGTATTGTAAATTAACTCTTTAATCTCTGTTTAACTTACTTTTTATCTTCTTTTAGTTCTAAGAATTGGAAAAAAAATAAATTAACCTGAGATTAAAGCTAATCTACGTTAGTCGTAGTTTATAAAGTAATTGATAATTATCCGCAATCCATAGATTCGTTTATGATCGTGAAATCCCTATATGATATTGCACCGCGCACTGTCATTTACTCGCCTTGTCCTTCCAAGTTTGTCAGAGTTGCCGCGGAGGCAGTTAACGAGGCGGGCCCGTGCAGTAATTATCCCCCGCAATTAGCAATCGTTCGTTAGTCAACTGTAGCCGTTATATTCGCCTCGCCGAACGGACGATGCATATTCATCGGTCGCCACTCGGCCGGAGCGCTTGCCGCGTTCGCCCCGGCGATCTATAATAATTCATAATTAAGCACTAATGAAAGCCACAGTCATCGATTGTCCGCAGCCAGCGAATCGTTCTTTCGCATACGGTTTGCCGCGATTTTTCCGCGAAGCCGACGATAGATCACGGCCGTGTTATCGATAGATCTGTTTTTTTATTCCATTCACTAGACTTCACTGGAACTCTCTTTCTCGTCAAATATCAAATATATACCTCTCTTACTTTAACATTAGGACCGCGGATGTGCAGTTTTAGATCTATCTGATAGTTTTTCTTGTCGAGTTAATTTGGATTTTGCAGTTAATTTGGATGGAGCTTTAGATTTTTGTGATTTTTCATAAATAATCGTAATTAATCCCAAGTAATTTTATTTTTATAGTGACAACATTTCCTCGTAAAAAGTCAGATTTATCTTGAACCGCGATTGAGTTAATCCTTCTTGGTCACACTGGAATCAAAATAACCCCAGAGCACATTTAAACAGCAATTCTTTTTCTTAAAAAAAAAAAAAAAGAAAGAAAACTGTGAATACAATCGATTAAATGCGCTCTTACATCATTTTGACCCCGGTGTGATCATTACGGAATTTTAAGAGGTGTGATCACGAAGGGTTAATTTAGACCCGCGGTTCTAGTGTTAATTAAGTTCCAAAAGTGTATACTAGTTCAACCACAAAAAAACAGACCTAATTTTTTTTTCTTCCTCTTGGATGCTTCGTTTCGAGCGACGATTATCTCGTACGCAGTTTCTCCGATGTGCGGCGACCGGATCGAATCGATTTCCGGCCGATCGCCGGTAAGAACGATAGGCGAGGCCTCTCATTCGAGTAGGTTAATAGCAAGAAATTGCGCGTAAGATGCTGCCATTGAAGGCAACATGATCTTTACAGTCGCTTTGACGTTTCTCGCGCACGCGATCGACTTTTATTGCGTTCTTTTGCCAAGCATCTGCAAATCATTATAAGTACATGCTAGACCAGAATCATATTTCTATGTCGTGCCGAAGATCGACGATGAGTCGAGGTATTGAATTAGTTAAAGAGCCCGTCGTTTACTTTAGAGAAAATGCTCCGTCGGGCGCGCATTAACAGTTTCCACACTACGTACTCAGCGAGCTTAATAACGACGTTAAGTGATTTACTGTTAATCGTCGAGACTGCTTGTCATCCTGTTCACGCGTTCTTACGCGACAACGCTAAGCGCAAGTGATATTAGCCATTTGCATCGATATGCAAGAACGTAAGGACGTGACCGTGAAATGTTTAAGCTAAGAAATGCGTTTAATGCATAAACACGAACCAATTCTGTAGCGAATAATAAGGGGAATTGGAACCTTTTAAATACGCCGAAAGTCCAGTCGTTGAAATTGAGGTCCCACCCCGAGAAAGAGAAAGAACGTTCTGTATTTTTGCTCTCTTGGTCTTAATCCTAATGCGGTATTTACTCTGAAATTATCTTAACTGATATTCGCGAGTGTAGTTTAAATTAATGTAGCTTGTGTACTTTAAATTAATGTATCTTATTGTGTAGGTACTTTAAATTAATCAGTGTACTTTAAATTAATGTATAAGAGACATTAATTTAAGCTAATTAGTTTAAAGTTAACGTAATTAAACGATTTCTTTTTCATTTCCGAGGAATAAAATTATGTAACTTAAAATTATTTAAAGCTATGAAAAATATTTGCTGCAAACAGTTTCTGACAACATAATTGAAGAAAATAGTTTGGACCCACGAATTCCGATTACGGCTAAATCAAATAAATAAAGAAGCGCCAAATACAATCGAGCTAGATCTTGATGCTTAATAACAATTCTATGTAAATTTTTTTATACATTTTCGGTTATATGAACTGCACTAATTATTGTTGGGCTTGAAATGCTGTTTCGGTCTTGTTAATCATAGAAGTATACAATACTAAAGTCATTAGAAATATCACAGTCATTATTAATCGTTTCTATTGTTTATATATATAGATGAATATTATATTTTTTATATAAAAGATAAGATTCTGAAATATTTTGATTTTTCAATACTTCCTTTACTTTCATAGTAATTTATTAGCTTGGTCCTTTTAACGAATACGAAACGTTGTTTCTTCTAATGTTAAATCTCTAATTAACTGTTCAAAAAATCAGCGACGATTTCGCTGCTGGAAAAGAGATCCAGTGTGCCGCAGCTGCGCGTTGTCTTCTTGGCGCGGGATCAGCGTGTATGGACGTCTTTCCATAAAAGTGCCGAAGATCATCTCTAAAAATATAATGACTGACGCCTTTAAGCGCGAGACAGACGCGCTGCCGAGAGGGTCCGGTCGCGACTTCAATCTGGATCGCGCGACTTCACGCGTGAGCGATATACACGCAACAGGTTACGCGCGAGCAAACGCTGCTGCATCGTCGCCGTCGCGTCGTTCCACGGCGACCTAATCTCGATGCATGCCGGCGTTTCGTGCTCCTTCAGCTGCCGTGGCGCTGAAAGAATTACCACGGGCTTTGTTCTCTCGTGAACAGTGCGCCTTTTGTTGGACCTTAATATTCACTGCATCCGAGCGGCGCTACGAATTCGTTTTTCACTTCCAGAGATGCATGTAAGACGCGTGTCGAGAAGAAAAACAAAACATCCGGCGTGAAATATTTTAGGGAGGCTGCTTCTCTCCTTTCTAACGTAGCTGGAATTTTGTTACAGAACTGTACAGGTCAAATATAGAAAATTTGAAAATTATACACCCGCGACGTAAATTTTTATATAATTATTTTTGTTATAATTAGTTTATACAATGAGCCATTTACTTAAGCGATTATTCTTTTCGCATTCGACTGTGATTGGTTAATTTCTTACGGCTTATAAGATGCCTATGTCACTTGAATATATATATTTAGTCTATTTTTCATTCCTGTAACTAATTCATATAGCAAAAATATTCTAGCAATAATATTGCAGCAACGTTACAACATTCTAGAAATACTGTTGTAACATTGCAAATACTGTTGCAGTAATATCTAGTAGTATATTAGTATACTCTAGTATTATGTAAGTGGACATATAATCTCTATAGAATACTCCCGTAATATTAAAAAAATTTATGATATTCTCGAAATATTATAATAACATTATTTTAATTTTTTTTTTTAATAATATCTATATAACATTCTAGGAATATTTTGCGCTTATAGGGATTGTAGCAATTTATTACAACGTTCCAGAAATATCGTAGTAACATTGCAAATGTTGCAGCAATATTGTTTCAAACTTCTATGCTGTATGGGAGACTGCAAGAACTTTCTTTCTCATTTTCATCAAATATCAAACACACATATTTATTTCACTTTAAGTGTACACTAATTCAGTTGTAGAAAACAGACCTATCGTCTGTCTTTGACTCTTGCACCGTTCATCTTTCTTTTCTCTCGAACGTAGAGAGAAAAAGACGAAAGAGATAAATGCGCAAGAAATTCAGTTGAAAAGAACAGGCCTACGTGTACAATCTCGAGACGGATTTTGAAGTTAGAAGACGTAAAATTTTCGCGGCTCTCAACAACCCTCGTTGAAATCGTGCCACGTAATTAGGCGTCAGGTCGTTTCAAAGGCGGTAGCAAGTCGCCCTCCTGAAGCGTGAAATATTACTGTTCGAGTGCAACAATCGGTGCCGAGCGCGCCGCGCCGCCGGCAATTAACCGGTAATCTGATATCGATAGTAGTATATACTCGCACGTCGAGCCGAGAGAGCCGAGACGAGACGGATCGCATCGGATCGCCGCGATGCAAGTGAATGCATGCACCTCATCGCTACTTGAAAGCGCAGCGTGGCGCGCACCCCCGTTGCGTTTGATCACGTTGCTTCTTTCGATTTCCTCGCCAAAGTATAGGTCTGCTCCCCTTAGTCACGCCTCCTCGCATTTTCTTTCAATACCGTGAAGCCCAAGTATCAGAACTATACGCATTGAAACTTGAGGATTGCGAATCGGAGATTCGAATTCGATCAACCAATCTTGAACCTCAATCTCTGTCCCTCCTCAGTTTCCTTTGTTCCGTTTTTTGGTTGAATTCTCAAGAGTTCAATCTTCAGTATATAGTCTGAATGGACTTCCACTTCTAGAAGTGGCAGAGGAAGAGGATAGAAAACAAGTGTGAGAACTACAACCGCACGAAGGGGCTCCGTTTCTTCGAAGTGAGAAGAGCGTTATGTACGCTACGCTCCGCGGAGCATAATTTTTCATATCAAGGCCGACTTCCTCTCTCGTCACTTCTCGCGAGAAACTTGCTTTGCCGATATAAACATTACAAGCTCGATAACCTGCACTTCGTGATGCTAACAACATGTACGCATTGAACGTAAAGCTAATGGCATTCCTGGCGGAAAAGTTTTACGAAAAACTACATAGATTGAGACAAGATCTTAGAAATAATTAGTTTTTCACAGATATTCGTAGTGGGACGTAGAGCGACGTTATTTCTTTGAAAAACCTAGAGATCCTCCGCCCTCAAACAACGTCACTCTACGTCTCACTGAGAATATCTCTACGATAAACTAAGAATCTTTAATAAGACAAACAAATCTCACTCTAGAGAATATTTACGTAAAATTAAGAATTTCTAAAATGTAATTTTGTCTCAATCTATGTAGTTTTCTGTACTTTTTCGTAAAAATTTTTTTTCCGCCAGGGATATGT
The DNA here is from genome assembly GCF_001594055.1 of Mycetomoellerius zeteki. Classification (NCBI taxonomy): domain Eukaryota; kingdom Metazoa; phylum Arthropoda; class Insecta; order Hymenoptera; family Formicidae; genus Mycetomoellerius; species Mycetomoellerius zeteki. The sequence goes on from NW_017257294.1 coordinate 2,223,697, forward strand.
ATAGATAAACGTAAAGTGTAAGCAGTAAACAAATCAACATTTTGTTATTTGCTATTGTTTTATGTTATTGTTCTAGGTTTCTACTGTCATTGGTCGATTCACTTACTGCTTACGTCTTATTGCCTTACATTTTTTGTATGCCATGGATGTTTAACCCACTGAAAATATTTGCCTGATCACATTTAAAGATTAAGCTTCACATCTTCGGTGCCTGTTTCCACCATCAATATAGATTAATTTTAATCTCGGTCTAATTTACTTTTTATCTTTTTCTTATTTTTAAATTTAGGTAAACTGAAAAATCGTTTATGCTCGTTTCTACCAATATAGATAACTTCAATCTTTAGCTTACTTTTATCTCTTTTTCCCTAATTTAAAAAATTCTAATTCTAAAGATTAGGAAGGGATAAAAAGTAAATTAAATCGAGACTAAAATTAAGCCTACATTGGTAGAAATAAACAATATTGGTGGAACCGGATCTTAGAACAAGAAAAAGAAACAGAATAATAATTCAAACTGAGATTAAAGTTAAAAAATTGATGGAAACAGGTATAAGTTTTACTTCAACGGTACGCATTGGAGTAAATACGTAAATACCGCTAAACTCCCGAAAAAGAAAGAAAGAAAAAGAGAAACGCGTGGTCTTGCGTATGCCCTTATCCCGGATCGTGGAGAAAAAGATTCGAGATTCTAACCGGGTTCTAGATTCCGCGGTGACGCGCCGCGCATAGACATTCGCGCCTTTCCAAGGAGCCGCGTTGAAGAAGAGGCGAAGTATCGCGATCCATCCGAAAGAGAGAAAGAGAGAGAAGGACGGAAAAAGATCTCCGGGTCTCTGCGCCGTCGTAACCACCGCCGCTGCCGCCGCCGTTCGCGGCACCATGGCGCCGTCGCGCACTTCCCCGCTGACGACGGCGACGACGCCAGGCCCGTACTCGGCAATCTCGGCATGCGCAAATTCTTTCGACGGCTCATCAAGTTGTCTGCACCCTCAAAAAATATTCGAAGGGCTGGTCAAACTCCTTAAACAGGTTCTATTAGACAGATAATCTTTAGAAAAATAAACCTTAGGTATATCTTCTAAAATACGCAGCAAAAATAATCGCTTTGACACGGCTGTCGTAAATTACACGGTTATCTATGATTATTGTGCACTTCACCTAAATGCATTATTCAAATATCTTGAAATGATTTGAAAAAAAGTCAATTCTTGTCCCTTTTCATATCTTATGCTCGTATTAAAGTAAATTAACTTTAACCTCGGTTGAATTTACTTTTTATCATTTTACTAGTTCTAAGAATTAGAAAAAAGGTAAATAAATAAAAAAAAAGGAATAAATTAAATCGAATTTAAAGTTAATCTACATTGGTAGAAACGGACATTAGTGTTTATGTTTTTCTAATCTTTAATTCTAAAGAAGTAGAAAAAATGAAGAGTAAATTGAACCGATACCCTGGTAGCAAGCTGACGTCAAAATGACGTGTGTTGCTACCTGAGTATTATAGTTAATCTACATTAAAAATGGACATTAATCTCATTAAAAAATAGTGCAATGTTGCCGCTGATTTTTATGGTTGTGTCGATTCAATATGTCACTTTCGTACATTAAAAAACAAAATGATTGCAATTACGATAATTTAACTATAATTTATAATCATTTTCAGTGCCAACAATATAGCAACTATAAATATAAATATTATTATTAACGTTATAACAGCAATAATTAAAAAAAATGGAGCTAATCATAATTATTTTACCATGTAATTGTAGTCCAATAGGAAAACATTTTTCTTTCACTATCAGTATAGCGATCTCATATATAGTGACTCACGAAACTGTGATCTAATGACACAACAATTATCTACGACTAATTGATTTGAAGAAGGCCACTTTTAATATTATTAAGATAATAAACTTTTAAAAAATATTCATGATCTCGCTACAAATATCTTCATTAATTTTCAAAGGAATAATTGTAATAATGATAGAATTTGATCAGTTTTGTAATTATATATATATATATATATATAATTCGTCTGTAAGGAAAAAAACGCTTGCAACATTAAATTTTGTATCCAAAGAACTACCCTTTATTAACCAGAAAGTCGTACATTTTTACGATAAAATCGAGACATCGATTTTGAGTTGAAACCATTTAAAATCATTCTGCATCATAGCATTCGCAACGCGCGAAGAATCGCGTAATCCGACTTAATACCAAAGACCTCTCGTCACTTCGTCATTGCGTCTCTCGGTTCTGTTTATCGCGCTGCACAATCAGATAAACTCTCAACGGGGAGAGGTTCCTTAGCACAGACCTGAGCCCCGATCCCCCCCCTTCAGCCCAACAACATCATCTCACTCTCTCACGCGGCGTCGATCGTCGTTCTCCGTCGACAATGCCGACGACGCACGAGGCGTCGTCCCACCACCGGCGACGCGCCCCCACCGATTCACAACGAAGACAGCCGAGGCGAATCGGCCTGCGCCTTGCGGCTTGACGCGGAGCGCTCTACGTCACAGTGAAGTATGTGCTCCCGAGTGTAGAAAATGGCTGCGCTCTCCGCTAACTCGGGCGGATGTAAATATGGTCTGTGGCTCGGCCTGGGAGTGCTCGCCGCGAGATACCTCGGCGGTGAGTACAACCGTGCCCCGTATGTGACGCGTTACGCTCGATCCGCTTCGTAACGTGCGTGCGTACGTTCGCGTTTTCTGCTACGCGCGTGTATGCATGCGTTGTGTCTGCTGCCTGCCTGTGCATGTGTGCGCGTGTACGCGAGATGCTGCCTGCTGCCGACGGGCAGCGGAGAAGGCGAAGCGAGGCGAAGTGGCCTGAGAACGTTTGCGTCCCGTCGCTGCCGGGCCGCGCGCGAGAGAGAATCGATCGGATGCGGACTGGTCGCGCGACGCGACGCGCGAAACGATCGCCCTGGTCCCCGCGCCGTTCGCCTTCTGCCGCACAGATGTTTAACCCGATCGCCGTTCTCTTCTCTCTTTCTTCGCCTTCTCCGCGCCGTCTCTCGATCCGCGCGTTCGTTCGCGCATTCGCGTCTCCGTCGACCCCGTCTCTCTCCCTTGAGCCCCTGTTCTGTAATTCTTAACGATAATAACGATTAAATTGTCGCGCAGCTTTTTATTTTACTACCGGCACTATGTATAAAACCTGCGACAATGTAATGATATCTTTACTGTCATTCATGCCCGTTCCTACCAATGTAGATTAATTTGAATCTTGGTTCAGCTCCTCTTCATCTTTTTCTATTTCTTAAAACTAGAAAATGATAAAGTTAGTTGAATCGAAATTAAAATTAATCTACATAGAAATGGATATAAAAGACTATATATATCGATGTAAGATTAATTTTAATCTCTTTAACTTATTGTTTTTCTAATTCTTAGAATTGGGACAAGATAAAGAATTAATTGGACCGAAATTAAAGTTAATCTACGTTGGCAGAATCAAGCCTAAGAGTTATAAAACCTGGCCGAACTGACCTGGCCGAGAAACGTCGCAAACTAACCAACGTCACATCATCGTGAAGGATCGTTCGGCGCGCCCTCGAATCCCTTGATTGTATCGCACTCTTTTTAGTACCTTCGAGGAAACACCCCTAGATACGGGGAAACGCCGTCGACGCAACGGCGATCGACAATACCTCCGTGTGACACTTCTTGGTTCTGCGACCCTCGTAACTCCGTGCGTCGCGTATTTTTCTCGATTCCGTTTTATTTATCAAACATTCATGTCTCAAACTATAAAATACCTTCGGCTGTTTCGTGACAGTAATAGATCTGCTTGCACTTTTTGCACTCAGCATCTTCGCTTTCTCTCTCCTCAACGTCTTAATATATATTTATCTTATTTTAATTGCAAATATTTTTATGAATTTCATGCGAACAGACCTAATTGCATTTTCTTTTTTTACAGCGGTTAGTAGCGTTATAAATTTTTTTTCTCCTCGCAATTAAATCGAACGTTCTCCCACTGATACGTTTTCTCGGGTGGAATTTCTGCGCCATTCAACATAGCACGCGGCCGTACTTTTTTACGTCTGTACGTCGGGACGGGAGTGAGACGAATAGAGAAAAGGAGAGGGAGATGAGAGGTTAGCTGTGTTCCCGACGTTAGAGACTGAAATACCAGCGATGCTGAGAATTCGTGCCGTCTCTCGTCGGCTCGACGAGAGTGCCGTTCTCCCGCGAGACGCCTTTTCCACTTTTCTTCTTTCCCTCTTTTCTTCGCTCTCTCACGGACTTTCTTCTTTGCGCATCTCGATCGTACGGTCCAGATCCCGATGCTGGACCGATCGATCTTGCTGCGCGATTCTGTATCGGCGGGGGATGACGTCGCCGCGGCGACAACATCAGACTTTAAAGGGTCCTCTACATAAAAGTCGTAGACGGTCGTGGAGTCTTAAGTAGAAAACTGACCAATTCTGATCGAGATTCTCCTTATATTTGATTGTGATTGATTGGTTTCCTACGACTTAAATATTTTTACCAATCGCGATCAAATATAAGAATACTCGACTAGAATTAATCAATTTCTTACGATTTGAAATCCTACGACTGTCTACGACTTTTATGTAGACGAGCCTTAACCCTTTGAAACGCAATGCGATCGTATGACTGTGGCATTTTTTAATACCTTTTTTTCTTAATTTGCGCATCGATCATGCTTGACGTTGATGACGAAAGGAAAGTTCAGTAAATTATTCGCTTCAGATAGGACCTTGTTATGGAAATGTTGAAAGTCACTTTCCTCTGTTATGTGTTGTCATTTTCGACATACATTTGCGACATGAAGAGCACATACAGTTAAAGGTTCCCAGAATTTATTTATATATCGGCAACACATTTGAAACTTTTCATTCACATTGAGAAAAGGTCGAAAAATATTCGCAAGTAAATGTTATATGTGACGTTTTCTTCGATATTTATTGATTGCAAAAAACCTGTAATGACTAAATATGTATTTTTGTGAAATATATTATTATATATATAATTCTAAAAAAAAAAAAGATAATTTATTTGCTAGGAATAAAATTTAATTTGGTGTATTTAAATAAGGATATATTTCAGTGAAATAAATATATTCTATAAATAAATTTTTAAATCTCTTTCTCAGTACGTGAATATTTACATATTATGATTATGAATTATTTGAGAAATATTGCTTTTATTGATAATTATAATATTATTGTAGTTACTTGCCATCATTAATATGTCTCGAATTACGAAATATTGTCTCCAAGTTGTTTTGAAACAGTATGCTTCTTTTTATATAACCCTGTTAGATTAACTTTCTTTATAACCCGGTTCTACCTGTTAGATTAACTTTAATCTTGGTTCAATGTACTATTCTAAAAATTAGTAAACAGTTGAGATTAAAGTTAATCTTATAATTGGTTGAACCTTAAATTCTAATCAGATTAGAGATTGAGATTAGGATTGGGTTGAATTTAACCAATCAGAAGAAAAAAAAACAATCTCAAGTTTAATGAACTTTGCTCTAATTGGTTAAATTCCAATTCAGTCTCAATCTCTAGTTTGATCACGATTTTAGACTGGAACTGATTTCGTCAATAATAACCACAATAGTCGATTTTAATAGATAGATATAAAATTATGTACGTATGATCAGAAAATATTTACGTATGACTCCAAAAGTCGGTTAGTTTCGTCAGATGTTTCAACAATTTCCGTGATGTTGCTGTTTTTCGAATAATCAATAGTTACAACGCATTGAAATGAGAAGCACGCGTCCTAAATATATCCTGATACCTGATACATGTCTCGATGTATGTAATCAGATTCATTCATGCGTTAAAAGTGACTGTGATGAAACTCCAGTTAACTTAATCGATCAACTAGCACAATTGCAAAATTTATAATTATATATAATTCGTTGTTCCTAATCGAATCCTTTTCATATATGAAACAATGGAAGATAATATCTCACTTATTTTTTCCACTTTAAACGAATAGAGTATTAGCTTGATAAGTTAATTGAAGTTTGATCGGAGTCGCCCAAAGCCACTTACGATCCCATTACATTAGAAAAAAATTATTGCAAGGACGACAATAGAATAATATAGCGATGAATGCATTTTGCAATTTACTGTTATTATTGAAGCTATCGAGTATTTTTTGCGCTTTACAAAAAACACTGAATTGAAAACAATAGTTTTCTAAAACGCTCAATTATCGCTCCGATCTCTCACAGTTATTGACATCTAATTACACAATTGTCATATTTTCTACCCTTTTCTACCAATGTAGTTTAATTTTAATCTTGGTCCAACTAACTCTTCATCATTTTCTACATTGAAAAAAAAATGTCTGATTGGATTAATTAGAATTCTGATTGAAAATGGACGAATCACAGAATTTTCTGGTCCATTTTCAACCAGACCTTTTTCTCAGTGTGGTTCTAAGAACTAGAAAAGGATGAAGAGTGAGTTGAACCGAGGTTAAAGTTAATCTAGATTGGTAGAAACGGACATTAATAATCGCAGCAACGCAATCGAGCACTTTCAGCGCTAAATGCGGCGCGAAGATGCCGGGACGGCATTTGTCTGTGCGTAGGAAATGGAGAGATTGTTTATGTTGCCTCAGCGAGCGCGTGCATAGGGCTCGAAATACATCAAAGGATTGTAAACGTCGTTTCAGCGAGACATGACACTCGTCCCTTTCCTTTTCCCTTGCCGGAGTCTGCAGTAATTTTGCACTGAAAACGCGGGTCTGTTCCGATCCGCTTTGCCTTTCTCCTCTCGCGCTCTCTCTCTCTTTTTTTCTCTCTCTCACGTCGCGTATGACGTACGACGTACGCGATTTTTTTCCGCGAGATCCCGCAAGGACATCGCGCGTGTACATCGTGCGTACGTAATGAATAAGGCAAATAAAAGGCGGCCTTTCTCAATGCAAGCGCGAGCCATATCCGGGATATAAAAATACGCTGTTTCGTAACATGTGACTTCTCGCTCGCAATGCAACGAACTCTTTTCAAGTGCGATGCCGGAAACGTGTCGACCGTTATCAGATAGAGATTTGTAACCCCAGGATTTAAAAGAACATATATTATCTGTCGAAATACGAAAAAAAAAAACACGATAAAGTAGCAAAGAAAAAACGCGCGTACGCATTCTTGATCTGAATAACAAAGTAGTAGTTCTCGGTGAAAAGAATGATTAATGAGATTCCCGATAATTTAAGTCTGGAATAAAAAGCCCCACGTTCGGTGGGTCCAGAGTTCGAGGCTGTAGACGCGCGAAAACATTTTTATGCGCGGCAATGAAAAAGGCGAATTGATGTATAGACATGTAGGTATTTATGAGTCGTTCCGGCAAACGGATTACTTAAAAGTCTAACCGAGGTTTAATGGACTTCATTTCTTCTAATCACTTTTTTCTTCTACTATGCATTTATTACCAACTACTACTCGCCGAAATTGGAATGTTTGGTCACCTTGAATATGTACATACATTGAGAAAAATGGTCTGGTTGAATTAAATAGTAATTCTGGTGGAAAATGGACGAATCAGAATTATCAGAATTTTCTGATAAAATCTATTAGAATTCTAATTGAGATAATTCTGATTGATATTATTATTCTGGTAAAAATAAGAATTCTAGTAATAAAATTTACCAGAAATATTGTATTAACGAATTCTGATTATCTCAACTAGAATTCTGATAAATTTAATCAGAAAATTTTGATTCGTCCATTCTCAACCAGAAAGGACTATGTCCAGTTTGGGCCCCGGCTGAACAGCGTTGAGACCTAGCTAGGATTGTAGAGCATCAAAAAAGGAGTAAAAAGTTCCATATGCACAACTTTGTAAAATGAATCCCTTGAATGCTACAGCTGTTCAAAGTTCGCTATTATGATCATGTATTGTGTATCATGTAGAACTAGTTTTATTCGATTTCTCAAATTTAGTATCTGGAATATGTCCAATCTTGACGAAGACAACTAAAATCTTTTTTGGACCCCAAATGAATAGTTATAGGTGATATATATTAATCGATGAAGAGCAGAGAGACACTCAAAGTATGAAACAAAAGGTTTTAATTACCTAATTGAAATGTGGCCAATATATGTTCTAGGAGCACTCAGGAAACCTCTCCTATAAAGTTAGGCTTATGGAATTTTTGATTCTCTTTTGATACCTTAAAATTTTAGGCATGTGTTAAAGTTGTTCATCCGGGGCCCAAATTTCCTTATAAAACTGGGCATAGTCCTTTTTTTCAGTGTATTTATCTTATTTTAAGTGCAAAATTTTTTGGGATTTCAAGCAATGCGAACAAATTTAATTTACGTTGGTAAAAATGGACATTAGAAACAAGCAAATAGCTATTTAAAGCTACTTAATCCGATTTCAATGGTTACGTTCAGTAATTGTGTTGTACAATTCTTTAATACGATTGATTTATACACTTAAATCCAGTGAGATACTAAAAACTAAAAGCAACATATCAATCATATTAAAGAATTTCACGACAGTTGCAAAGCTACTTTATTTGAACGCAGCTAATAACTAATTATAATTATAGAAGCCTGTAGTGTCGAAAATTGAAGCTCGCTGGAAATTTTCGATCGACAATCGTGGATGCTGCGCCGGAGATGATCACGTCTCTCTTCCATGGACTGGGGATTTCCAACTCTCAATCACGCCGCACGTTTACGGTGTAGAATTACATACAAGCTGATTGTCCTTCCACGAAAATTATGATCGCGGAGTATCATGATTACGCGCGCAAATCCGTCCGTGAGTTCCCGCTGCTTTTCTCGACGATATTATTTGCAGCGCGATGCGGGTATTAAGTTTCCTATGCACGCTTCCAGCGCGAATGCCATTACGTTGCGTACCGCCTCCGAAATGTCGCCCTTTTCGACATCAATTATATCACACTGATATTCATTTCTACAAATGTAGATTAGTTTTAATCTCGGTTTAATTTACTCCTCATTTTTTTCTAATTCTCAGAACTAGAAAAAGATAGAAATTAACTAGAATATAATTAATCTACATTGATAGAAACGAGTATGAAAAAAATTTTTGGTTGAAAATGGATGAATCAGAAAATTCTAGTCGTACCAATCAGAATTCTAATAACTAGAGTTATAATAGATTCAACCAAAAAATTCTGATGTCCGTTTCCAATCAGAATTCCAATTAACAACCAGACTTTTACCAGTGCAGAGTTCGCCACTTCGATGAGATCACTTGATTCAGCCGGTACGCGAATAATTAAAGTTAAAAGTCACATCGCGATAATAAATAATATGAGATAAATATTATGAAATTATAAAGATACGATAAGATCAAAGATCAAAGAGCTTTTCCTTTATTAACAAATAAAATCATTTTATTGATGATACATTGGAAAGGAGTTTGGTTGCACTGATTGAAATTCTAAAATTCTTGAAAATGGACAAGAATTTTCTGGTTGAATCTATTATAATTACAATTAAAAAATAATCAAATTTTTTATTAATATGATCAATCTTTTGGGTCGTTCGTTCTCAACCAGAAATTTTTCTCAGTGTATTTTAACACATCTGTTTTGGCAGAAACACATATCTTCCCATAATCGTGTATCTCTTTTATTGACTGATTTTAAATATTGATATAGCGATAACAAAAGGAGATAATGGAATGATTTTCTTACTCAACGTGGAATCAATGCCCTCTTGTGATACAAAATCACCTCTCGCAAAGTTAGCCTACGTTCAATATTTACTCAACTGTTTTTCCACTCACTTAAATTGGTAACCAATTTCGTTTATTATCTCCGATAAGTCGCAATCACCTTAATGCCTGTCTTTACCAACGTTCGTCCCCTTATCGCTTATTCCCCAGGGAATATGCGTGACAAATATTCCCTTCCGCACCTTGTCCGATTTGATTACCTTTGACGTCATTCTATTATAACTCGGAATATTACGACATTACAATCAACGTTATTAATTAAAAGAAAAAAAAATGTCTTAGTTTCGAAATAGCTGCGCCGCGTTTCTAGGGTCGCCGGCGAACTTGGCGATTCGGCGCGACTCATAGACGCGCGGGGCTATCGCTGATACTGCTCTTTGCCACGCTGATAAAGTCCGCAACTAGCTGGCACGTCGCCTCGCGCGATTCATTGAAACCTTCGTGCGATTACGGGCGCCGATTGCGTCGCGAAAGCTGCACGAAAGCAGATATGCGCGTTACCGCCTCTCGGCCGATCGCGCGAGCTCGTACACACACTCGCGTGTTTACGAGTTTTCTAAACAGTTCATTATGGCTTTTCTCGCCAGTGGTGGTCGAACTGATAAGCGTTCGTTCGGGGACCCGATTGTTGAGTCCGTATCAAACTACGCATTGGAGATTGAGAATTATGAAAACTTAAAGATTAGAATTCGACTAATCAGATGGTCTTAATTTTCATCCGTGAATTCTGATCTGCAATTTGTAATCCTCAACCTCGAAAAGTTGAGAATCTTTCGAGATTGAGGATTACTTATTGCAGAATTCATTTAATCCAAACAAAATGGATTAAAATTAAGGCCATCGATTGGTCGCCCACGTTGCACTACGCATTGCAGATGAGAATTGAATTCGGATTGTGAATCGCTTGAATCATTGACCAGCCAATTAGACTGAAGTAGCCAAGGCTCCAAATTGTCAATCACAGAATAGGTGATTCTCTATTTTACGATCCGTGACACGCAATCCGGATCCGGTTCATCTCCGCAATGCGTAGTGTGATGAACTTAAAGCCCGCATTAGATTACGTATTGAAGATTATAATTCAACCAACCAGAACAAAATGGATTAACTCGTCCGACAATGTGGGACTTTGAAGGCACAGATTTTTTTATTGTGAATTCGCTGATAAATTTAAATCTGTAAAAAATGAATAAAATACATTCCGACTTTTATGATAATAAAAACGTTGTTAAAACTTTCACACAATATATTATTAAAACTTTCACAGTAATTTTTCAAATTTTTATACAGTCAAGAACAAATCTACACTAAAGTTTAAAGACCCAGATTGCTGACAGAAGGTGCAAAATTACATATTGCTGACGAAGGATCTTAAGATTGATTGGTCAAATTATAGTAGTTTTTTGCGGTTTTGAAACTCCAATGCATTGGTCTTGATACAATCTTTAAGTCTCCTGATAGTCTCTTAATTTCATAAATGCACTGAAAAAATAGTCTGGTTGCATTAATTAGAATTCTAATGAAAAATTTTCTGGTTAAATCTGTCAATTTTAGTCGAGATAACTATAGATATCCAATTATAATGACCAGAATTCTAGTTGATATAATTGGAACATGTTGGTTTATTTTCAATCAGAAATTTTTTCGAAGTGCTTATTTTTAGAAATTAGTAAAATATAACAATCAAAGTAAGCAGTAGAGCTTTTTTCAAATTATATGTAAAGAAACCTATTAGACAGGTTTAACCAGAAACGATTAGGTATAAATATGACTTGTTAAATAGATTTCTTCAGAAACTCATCATACTAAAGACTATGTAAGGCTTCTGGAGTTCTAAATCCGCCACTGCCTCCATCTGGATAAGGCGAGATCGATATCGCGGTATAAGTGTCACTTAGGCTATTCCTTTCCCAGATCTCGCGTGTTCCTATATACTGCGGTCATTATTCGCCAGCCATGACAGCGATAGTATCCGTGCAACGATCAGTATAGCGTTGACAGAACGTTGTTGATGTGGAAAAATACTTTCAGCGAAGCTATTTGTGTTTCGCTTCCAGATATGCAAGGATAAGCGAATCGTGGCCGTCGAGAGTTCGTTGCTTTCACGTTTGTACTTGCTTGTTTATGCTTATTCCTAATAAAAAACACGGTCACGGTATGTTCCTGAAACTTAGCAGGTCGAATTCCACTAAGTCAGACTGAGATTATCATGTAATTCGACCCAACATAGATTTCTTAGAAGGATTTTAAATCTAAAGGGAAAAGACATTTAATAGACCATTGCTGTCTCGGTTTCACGTTTCGCTTTATCCAAATCCTCCCTACTGCTTTCAACATCAGATTCATTGACTAATTAAAATTAAATTATTCGAGATTAATGCTAAAATTAACTCCGTTGGTTCAAATTTACTATACGATCATCGTTTAGATCAATATGATTAAAAGTAAAAAAAAAGAACAATTTTTACAGAAAAAAAATCTTGGATTAACAGACGAAGTCTATTAATGAAATACGAGAGAAAAGTTTTGAAATAAATAAAGTATTAAAATAAAAAGTAGAAAAATAAAAATAACAATATTAAGAATCTTTATTTTTAGACCGCATATGTGAGAACACAATCAATAATAGAAATTAAAAGGCCTATAACGATCGAAGCTGGATCTTTAATGCTTAAATAATTCAATCTTGAATTACTAAATATACTATATATGTACTTGCATATATACCATATTTGTAGTCTTTCGAACTGCGTGCGGAATTATTTTTCCGGACTACAGAAACGCAATTAAACTGCTTTAGTAATCTCTCGAATTAAATTGACAAGCAATTTTTAATAATTTTGATGCTCAATCAGGCATCATATTATAAAGATGTTAATATGCTGAAAAACTGTAATTAAATTTATAAAAATAACAGCTTTTAAATAAATGAAATATTATCAAGAATATAAATTATATTTTGGATCAAATAGAGTCGGACAGATTAGTAGGGTTAAAAGATTCTGGCGACACCCTTAGAGAAAGAGAAAGGAAGAAGAGAAAGTGTGCGCGGTGGAACGAATGCAGAACGCGCGAAGAATCGAATCCGTCATCCAGATATTCGTGGGTTATAAATAGAGCGGTCACCGTAAAATAGACACGCGAGAGAGTAATTCCGCGGCGGTAGATAAGCGCAGCCTCCACGCGCGTCAAGCTTTCTTCCTCTTTCTCCTTTTGCGTCCCGCGACGGTCGTCCCGCTTGCATACTCGTTAGAAACGTGACACCGTGTTTGCATCGAATTCGCCGTTATCGGCAACCGTGACGGAGGTGGATGCCTCGTGGCAATTCTCCGGTTTCGCGGTCTGTCAGATTCGTTTCGGACTCACTTCTAATTCTGGATGCTACACGTCACTGCAAATCATAATTGAGATTTGATAAACAGACTTTTGAATTTTATAAGCGATTAAGTATCGATGAACGATATAATAGTAGAAATATTTTCAATAGAACACTACTGATCTGAAAGTAATTATTTTTTTCATGAAATTTTCATTAGAAAGTTCATACACTGAAAAAATCTTGTTAATTCAATAACAGTATTAATGAAATAAAATTTTATTGAAACAAAAATATTTGTCTCATATTATTAGTGTTATTTGAATTAACAAAATTATTTTCAATTAAGATAACAAATGCTTTAATATATAACATTTTTTTTTTCAGTGTAGGTATTAATTATATTCTTTATGTTTATATCTTAAATTTTGATGCGTTTCAATGATACAAGTACTTACTATCACACTATTTTCTATAACATACTGATTTCAGAACCTAATTCATTCCAGATTTTTACCCTATTTGTATTTGTTATCATATCATTTTCTTTTACTGATGATCCATTAACACTATGATCCCTTAACATATATTTCATCATATTTGTGTGCTACTCGCGCTTTTATACGTGCGCGAAATTTAACAGAGAGAATTATCGGTCCCCGATGGTTTACGTCAATTTGCATGCGGAGACGCTTATGAAAGATATCTCCGATTTCCGAGTCGGGACGCACCTACCACTCCTTTCTCTTTGTGGTGGTGCACGCCCCTCCGTGGGACGCGAAAAAACACGACACATCATCTCATGACTTGTCAAACAACCTCTCGAATTCGCTCAACTCCACGCCTAGTTTCGCCTCTCTTTATATCAATTATCATTAAGTTATTTAGCATCTCGCGCAACACATCGTTCACCTGATTTCATATAGCAACGTATCTCCTACCTTGCCATTCTTTGGCTAGCTTATAAATAAGTATTAATCTCAGACGAATCGTGTGGTCCAAAAATCAGGGTTGGCAAAGACTAATGTTTTTTTTTTGTTAAGAATAAAACGTTTCTTCTTTTAAATATATTTTTAATATTTCAAATATGCTTTAAATAGTATTATAAAAAAAACTCTCTTCTCTAAATGTTTATATAAAACATATTTTTTACCAACCCTGCTAAAAATAAATTGTTTGAATGAGTAGACACGATTAATATTAGAATCTTGTATGTTTTTTTCCAAGTATACACTTGATTCATTCATACTCAGTGCCTAATAATACTATCGATGTTTCTTCTTGCAGTGTTGGGCGGTTTTTGCTATTGCGACGGACATTGCCCGGACGGCAGACAAAATGGGACTTGCGACTTACGACCTGGAGGCCAGTGTTTCAGCGCTGTGGAAGAAGTGTGGGACCCCGAGCAGGGAGAGTACGTTCCCGAATGGTCGTTCGGTTGCTTGCCGCCCGCCGAGGGAGGCTTCATGCAATGCAAGGGAAATCAAGTTCCTCACTTACGAGAGAAGAGTATAAAGTGCTGTAACCATACGAATTTATGCAACAAAGAACACTTTCCCGATATATCTTACAAGTCCCGTCCTACCGTGGATACCAATCCTATGGTCATATCATCGGGGGTGCCGCTAATCATCCTAATAGTAACACTATCAGCGATTTTCGTCATCGCCTCGATAGCGATAGGAATCGTGTATCTTAAATGCCGGAAGAAAGAGCGAGATCCATGCCTAGTGCCATCACAAGGAACTCTCAAGGACTTCATAGATCAGAGCAGTGGATCAGGCTCGGGATTACCACTCTTAGTACAACAGACGATCGCGAAACAATTAGCCATGTCGCAGTGCGTGGGAAAGGGACGTTACGGCGAGGTATGGCTTGCTAGATGGCGAGGTGGTGAAAAAGTAGCGGTGAAGGTCTTCTTCACGTTAGAGGAGGCATCTTGGTTCCGAGAAACGGAAATATATCAAACTGTCCTCATGAGACATGATAATATCCTCGGCTTCATTGCGGCCGATATTAAAGGAACTGGCTCTTGGACTCAGATGTTGCTGATCACGGATTATCACGAAAGAGGTTCATTGCACGATTACCTGCAAACAACTGCACTAGATCATCAAGCCTTACTAGCAATCTGTTCGTCAATCGCGTCTGGTATCGCACACTTGCATACGGAAATCTTTGGCACGCAAGGGAAACCCGCAATAGCTCACAGAGATATTAAGAGCAGAAACATTTTAGTTAAGAGAAACGGAGAATGTGCCATAGCTGACTTTGGGTTGGCCGTTCGTTACATCAGGTACGCAGGGATTTAAGTCTAAAGATACATCTTTTATTATTAATATTTTTTTAGAATACAAATTAAGAATGGGAAATTTAACTTTTTTTTTAGCGAGAGCGGAGAGATTGACATCGCGCCAAATACTCGAGTGGGTACTCGACGTTATATGGCACCAGAAGTGTTGGATGAGACTTTGAATACATCGTCCTTTGATGCGTTCAAAATGGCAGATATGTATTCTGTTGGTCTTGTATTTTGGGAAGCATGCAGGAGATGTGTCACAGGTGGCAAGACTACTATGGCAGAGCCTTACGCCTTGCCTTATCACGATGTGGTACCAAACGATCCAGACTTCGAGGATATGCGCCTGGTAGTCTGCGTGAAACGATTGCGTCCAGTTATTCCAACGAGATGGGATAACGATTCGGTAAGAAAGACACTTTTCTGAGAAAAGCAAATTTTTAATTTAACTGTCCCAGGTTTTACGGATCGAATAACGAATGGCTTTTTTTTTCCTTACAGATCCTATATGCATTAAGCAAAATGATGTCAGAATGTTGGCATCCAAATCCACCAGTTCGCTTAACTGCTCTTCGCGTTAAAAAGACACTGTCGAAACTACACATTGATAACGTCAGCATCAAGATCGTATAGTGCTTGATGTGACTATAAAAAACTGACTCTTCTTCTAGTTAAACAAACAACTTCCTACTCCTGTAAATATGCCCTTAGTGACAATAGAATTGTTGACAGACTGCAGCCTGAAGACTGACGATTAAAGTTTATAAATGTAAGATACAGAGAAAGAAAGAGAGTATGAATGAGCAAGGAATGAATGACCTGACCGATTGTAGAAGATGTAAGTGACATGTATATATTATGTACATATATATATAGAAAGATATCCGTATATAATTCGATTTCTTCATCATTAAAGAAAAATAATTTTCACACTGAAAATATAAATCTTCAAAAAAAAAAAAATGAACGCGAAAAATTTCAAATATCTTGTGATAATTTTCTTTTATATTTATATGAAACTTATCAAAGTTAAAGAGACGATTTCGATACATTGCGCCATGTTAAAGCTCGTTGAATACGTGATATTCTGTCTTTTATTAAAATAGCTATTTTAATAAAAGCTAGAATAGTCATATCATAATTTATACTATTTGGCCATATAGTAATGTAAAGCGAATTCAGCGTGTGAAAGTATATCAAATATTCGATATGTCAATACAAATTTTCCGCATAAGATACATTTCGCGTCTACGTCGCGTCACTCTTTTTGTGTTCGGAATTTGAAAGTATGTATAACGTGCCTAATGAGATCTTATAAACTAAGCTAACATTACTTTGCGGCCTATGTCACACATGCCGAGAGAGATTTCTCTTTCAAGTACCTCAAAATATATTTATTATTGAAGATTAGCTTCGCAATATACGCATTGCGCATATGAAATTTGCGTGAAATAAAAATTCGCGCGTTGTAACAAATAACCATAGATTAATTTATGTACGATTACAATTTCGATTATAATCGATTATTGTGCGCAACCTTGTGAACTAATTAAATGTTAAGAACAACATTTTTATATTATATACGCAAAAGAGTCACGTTATTAATCGACAACTGCAAATTATTATGCGCAAGCTTATATTATCATTTGTAAAATTTGTAAATTATACTTCTAACTTGTACAAAAATGGAATACATTAATTATTCGAAATACTATTTTGGGTATATATATAGGGTGTTAGTTAAGTATGTTGCCATACTCAATAGAGCGATTCTTTGGTTTATTTTAAATAAAAAAATCTATATAAATATGTGTCCTAAACGGCTTAGTTTCCGACATAAAAAATTTAAACGTGTAGTAATAATCTGTTTATTTGAAAGAAATACAGCTTAAACTAATCAAAAACTAGTCAAAAACAGAAAAACAAAAAAAACAGACTTCAGTTCTTCTGATGAAATAAAACAATTAGATGAATTGTTGAAAATGTCCATCTTGTGCCATGATACATCCAGCGAGCCTTTTTCTCAAAAATTAACGTACACGCTCAAAGATACCAGTAGGCCTATTCTGTAACTTTTTAACGACAATTTTACTAGCTAGGGATGTCGTTGCGCAGGTATTTTACATGATGAAAAAGCTGCGCAACGATAATATTATGATACCGAACTGTCGTTAAAAGTTACAGAATAGCCCTACAGTAGGCCTGTTCTGTAACTTTTTAACGACAATTTTATTAGCTAGGGATGTCGTTGCGCAGGTATTTTACATGATGAAAAAGCTGCGCAACGACAATATTACGATACCGAACTGTCGTTAAAAGTTACAGAATAGCCCTACAGTAGGCCAATGATTTCAGATGCCCCCAAAGGAAATAATTCAAAGGATTTATCGTTTCGTCAAACATTTGCGAACATTTCACCTGTATTTCGGAAACTAACCCGTTTAGGACACATGTTTATATGGACTTTTTTACTTGAAATAAATCAAAGAATCACTCTGTTGAGTATGGCAACATACTTAATTAACACCCTGTATGTATATATATATATATGATCGATTGTTGATCATCCCAAGATGTTTTCATTACGCTGCCGATGTACTCTTCGAATTTTTATGCTTTTGTACAGTGAAAGTAACTAGAAAGGAGGAAATTGTGAAAAAGTTAACAATTACATAGTGCAATAACAGTATAATGATATAATGTTATTTTAGAAGGCAGTATGTAATCTCGCATATCCCTTCGAACTTGTGTAGCATTTACAACATAACGATCAAAATAGTTAATTCTTAATCAAATTAATTAATTTTTTTATGTAAATTAAATGATTGTAAAAATATATTTTCCCTCTCTTCCTTTTTTATTTTCAAAAGTTTTTTCTTATCAAGTTAATCATGAGATTGTTATGTAATTTTTGTATGTAATCAAACAGAAAGAAAATTGTAGATGATTGTTAGTTAATTGAACAATGAAATTTATATTTCTAAAAATTAAATATTCATTTTTTTCTATATCCTTTTTCGTCAAAAAAAATATACGGCCTTTATTTTCTTTACATGTTAAGTTTATTCTTTTCACTTTTGTATTCTGTATGTTAAATATCGTCGTATTTAATTAAGAGTATATAATTATTTTTGAAAAAATTACAACTGTAGAAGATAACAAATGTAATGCAAAGAGATCAATTCATTGTAACTTCGTTTATCATTTTCACTTTGGAAGAATGAAGTAACAGTAACTATATATTTTCTTATATTTCTATAAGTTTTCTCAAAACAGTTAGGCTATTCCAGATTAGACTATTAAATTCAGATTGTTTAAGTGTTGTTCTTATAAAAAGAATATTATCTAGCAAAAATAGCTTTCCTTTAAAGATACAATGTTCAAAGAGAGACTAAAATGTAATAATGCAAACAACTGTACTGGAGATTTAAACACAAGAGATTTAAAAAAACTATCAATATATTGTGAGGCGATAATAGATTATAATATGAGACAATAAGAATTTATTTAAATTATTAATTATTGTAAGTAAAGAATTTTAAAAGCGATTTTTGATTAATACAATTTCTAACAAAATTTTATTAGAAATTGTATCGTAATTAATAATGTAATTAATCATATAATTAATCGTAAGTAATTATGTATTAATACATGTTTTTCTTCCGCTATTCCAGTCCGATCTGTTTATTCTTCAACTGCTTTAAAGCTCCATCGGTAACATGGGATATTTAAAAGCATGCTTCATAATTAGGTCTGATCGCGTTGTTTGCACTTTTTGTTGCGTTTGTTTGCATCTTCGCTTTCTCTCTTTTCAATGCCCAAATCAGAGAGAAACCTGAGAGCCGGCCATCCCGGCCTTTTTCCTGTAATGCTTCTAACTCGCCATACACTAGCGACACCAACGTCCATTTTCGAGCTGCGGGAACTACGTACCACGTCCATTTTCAAGACCCCCCGTCTCGCCGATAAAATCGTATCGAAAGTGGACGTGGTACACTACAAATTATAAATGTGAAGAAAATATATAATATAATTTGTGTAGTGTCCACTTTCGACGATACGATTTTAGCTGCGGTCCACTTGCTTCTTTCAAATGTTCTGAACGCTACGCTCCAAATGCTACGCTCCGATTGGTCCATTAATGTCCGTTTCCACCAATGTAGATTAACTTTGATCTCGGTTCAACTTACTCTTTATCTTTTTCTAATCTTTAGAACTAGAAAAAGATGAAGAGTAAGTTGAACCGAAATTAAAGTTAATCTACATTGGTGGAAACGGGCATAAGCCTGCCGCACACGATGCTTGTTTTCCTGCTGGATTCCTAGCTAGATTAAAATCTTACCATCGTATTGGCCGCGGTACTGATAGTGTCAGCTTCGTAGCCGATACGGTGGCAAGAATTTATTCTAGCTAGCAATCCAGCAAGAAAACAAGCATCATGTGCCACCGGCTTTAAGCGGGGAGCACAGACTCTTGCATAACGCATAACACGTAATGCATAAGAAAATGTACCAATCAAAGCCCTCCGTTTCCTTCCTTTCCATGAAATAAAGAATTCTGATTGATTGAATTTCTTATGCATTACATGTTATGCGTTATGCAAAAGTCTGTGCTCCCCGCTTAACTGTCCCGAATACTACAATTGCTACGTGAACGCTCCAGCCAATCCACCTCCCGAGGTGAGGTAGTTGGAGCGAAGTGGGAGCGAAAACGATGACGTATTGCTGACGTAATCAGAGTTGCTGGGAGCGTTCCGAAGCGTCAAATGGACCAGTCATGTTAGTGCTACAAATGCTCTGTAGCGTTTGAAGCGCTAAGTAGATCGCAGCCTTTATCGGCGAGACGGGGATCTCGAAAATGGACGTGATACGTAGTTCCCGCAGTTCGAAAATGGACGTTGGTGTCGCTAGTGTACAGGAAGTTAGAAGCAATAGGTCTGTTCGTGTTGCTTGCACTTTTGGCACTCGGTATCTTCGCTTTCTCTCTTTTCAAGGCCAAATATATATCTATCTCATTTTAAGTGCAAAAATATTTGGGGATTTCATGCAACGCGAACAGACCTATTACACGAAAAAGGCCGGGATGGCCGCTTTCAGGTTTCTCTCTGGCCCAAATATATATATCTCATTTGAAGTGCAAAATGGTGCAAAAATATTTGGAAATTCAAGCAACACGAACAGACCTGTGTATCGGATTAGGTTAGGTTAGGTTGGCTCCTTGAAAGATTTAAGTTGGCAGCAGTGACTCCAGTACAGGAAGACCGAAGAGACGCCAACCGTGACGTTCTCTTCGCGTCGCCACATACTTCCGTTTCGCCATCTTTTACCTCGGGAAGTGTGCCGTTTCGCGTCCTGTTCTATCGCGTAGTTTTACAGACCACTGACTTGGTGAGTACCGAAACAATTTATCTCGTCTTACCGGAATTGTCGCGGTCGCGTGCGAGCAAATAAATACGAACAACAGCTGGAACACGTTCGAGCGGCTCGATATAACGTCACATCGAACTCGATGCGGCGTTCCATTCGGTGCGATCGTCCGGTGCCGTTTAGCCGGTTTCCCGGATTTCCTAATACGGTTTCTCGAACGAGAGAGATCAAGCGGATTGAGTCGCCGGCATTCAGACGCGATCTATCGGAAACCTTCGTCGCGAAATGCGCTGGCAATCGTGGTCGTTTCTCTCGTGACGAGCGCGATCGCCGTGATCGGACTCGGGCGAGGCGTCGTGAGCGTCGTGCCTTCGATCACTGCGCTTCCATTATCACGAGGTGGAACGAGGTTGGATAGAGAGCGTTTACTTTGCAACAACGTCAGCGATGTATGTTTATTCGACTCGATTCGCGGCGCGCTATTCTCTTCCCGCGATTTATCAATTGGGGAAACAAACGCGATGGTCGCCGGTGTGTTTGAGCTGTATAAACTCATCCTCTCGACATTTCGTGACGCGTGAATGATGGTGCGTCTCGCATCCAATGCGTCACGTCATTCGTATGCGGCACAGAGGAGATCGACGTGCCTTCCCTTATTTGTTTTTCTTTCACATTTTTTCGCGGCGTTGAGAGTTCAGACTTGAGTTCGCGACCACGCGATTTACATTTTTTTAAGACTGCGACGAGATTAAAATCAATGGCACATAGAAAAACGTACAATAAGAACGATTACATCAACATTATTTTAACTTTAAGCGAGGTTTAAAACTTCCTCTCTGTCTTTCTGTCGATTTTAAAAAGAGAAAGAAAAGAGTTTTAAGCTTCCCTTTAGTACCCGTTTCTATCAATGTAGTTTAACTTTAATCTCGGTTCAATTCTTCATCTTTTTCTAGTTTTAAGAATAAGAAAAAGATGAAGAGTAAGTTGAACCCATTTTAAAGTTAATCTACATTGGTAGAAACAGGCATAAGTCAAAGTAATGTTGATGCAATCGGACCTAAAAGCGGTAAAGCCTTAAATACAATGAAAAGCACAGGTAATAGAAACAAGGCATAACAGATTTCAATCTATTAGAAATCGTGTATTAGAATTCTAGTATATAAGTATTCTTAAACACGGTTTCTGATAGATTGAAATCTCTTATTCGCTGTTCTTATTGCTTTTCATTGTGTTTAAGGCTTTACTGCTTAAGTTTTTTTGTGTGCCAGAACCTCAATTGTAGTAATATTGTTGTAGAGCCTACAATTGTAGTAATATTGTGTAGTAAGCTATAAGAAATTGAAACCAATCATACTCGGTTATTCTCACATTCGACTGTGATTGATAGATTTCTTACGACTTCCGAGACTTATGCGGGGTCTACAATAGAAGTCGTAGCAGTCGTAGGGTCTTAAGTCGTAGAAAATTGACCAATCACAGTCGAATATGAGAAGAATAATCAACTGTGATTGGTCAATTTTCTACGACTTAAGACCCTACAACCGCTACGACTTCTATTGTAGGCCCTGCATTACTCATATTACTCCAGTTGTAAACGGCCCTTTAAAGTTTTGTTTTTTCAAAGAAACTTCTGAACTGATGCAATATACACAAGAGGCCTGTTCTTTTTCTCTCCAGGAGAAAAGAAGAGGAAGAAGGATGAACTGGTGCAAAAGTTCAGTCAAAAAGAACAGGCCTATATATTTGTTAGAAGTAAACTATATTTGAAACTATTTACTGAAATATTTATAATTTTATTGATCGTCATCAATTTGCTGCTTTTTTATAATTTTCATCTCGTTTTAAGATACACAATCGATTCCCAGTGTACCTTTTGCCACTCATTGTGTATCTTGAAACGAGATAAAAATTATAAAAAGGAGCAAATTCACTAAATGTTGAGCAACGAAGTTATAAATATTCTAGTGAATTTTCTTACTTTTATAATTTTTATTTCATTTCAAGGTACGCAACCGATTTCTAGAACTTTCTTCGA
The DNA here is from genome assembly GCF_001594055.1 of Mycetomoellerius zeteki. Lineage (NCBI taxonomy): Eukaryota > Metazoa > Arthropoda > Insecta > Hymenoptera > Formicidae > Mycetomoellerius > Mycetomoellerius zeteki. The sequence goes on from NW_017257294.1 coordinate 2,246,431, forward strand.
AAAAGAACAGACTTTATAGTTGTATCGACTAGCGGGACGACGCCTTTCTCGCGCCCGACGAGTTCTATCCTTGTCTCTCTTGGACGCTTGTTCTTGATCCATTGCGGTAATTTTCCATCGTCGGTTCGCGTCCCGTATCGTTCGCGACCTCACGGTCGAGACGCTACACATGTCAGACGATCCTTGAATTCCGGCACGACTACAGTCTTTACAAACGATGCATTGTATCGTCTCCGTTAAGCCAGTGGCACACGAGGTATTTTTTCCTACTGAATTGCTTGCGTTTTAATAAATTATCAGAATTTCATACAGAATTTCTAGTAATTCGTCGAAACACAATCGATTCAGCAGGGAAATATGCAATCGTGTGAAATATGCAATCGTGTGCCGCAGTCTTTATTAATTTCGGTCGCCTTACGTTTCCTCGAAGTTAATAATACTTGTAATACTCGAGGTTTAGGCAAGATTCCAATTATTGCGCATTGTTTCGTGACAAGTATCGTGTAATCTGTGACTTTTGGCCGACCATCAATGACGTTGCCCGGAAATTCGTGTTTGTTTAAATATTTCAATCGTTAATAGAGAAGAGTTCAAGTAGGAGTTTTTAACTCTCCGCCGACAATTGGGGTATTTAAGCTCATGTCACACTACGCATTGGAGATGAAGATTGTGAATTAAAGATTATAGACTTTCTATTATAAGTCGTTACTTGAACTTTAAGTTTTAAGCTGTAAAAAATTAACTAATTACAGTCGAATATGAGAAGAATAATAATAATTGGCTATGATGGTCAGTTTCTCAAAACTCAAAGCTTAGGTAATGGCTTATAGAAAGCCTATTAGAATTCAACCAGTCTGATAATTTTAATTTTAATCCGTTTTGTTCTGATTGGTTAAATTCAATTTGCAGTCGCCAATGCGTAGTGTGAGCTTTAAAGGCACTATTAATATTTTGATTGTAAAAGTTTTGATAATAAATATAAATCTGTAAAAAGTAAGTAAAATACAATCCTACTTGTATAATGGTAAAACACGTTGTAAAGCTTTAATAAGTACATCAGATTTTTTTTTCAGATTTTTATGTAATACAAAACATTTGCTTTGCTTCTGGAAGACCCCTATTGCTGACGGAAGAGTTAACATTCGGTTGCCGGAGGGTTAATTAACGAAGCGGCAAATTGTCTGTTTCTTCTGTTACCCTTGTTGGAAATCAATAATCCAATGAATGACTCATTGTGTTTTTTGGCTGGCTTCATGAAAGTTCGGCATTAAGGAGGCGGATAAAGCGCACCGTCATACGCTGACGTTATTTCTAAAAATACTGCATGCATTATCGTGATTGAATGCACCGACGCTGCATGTAATGCTATAAATATGTATCAAATTGGATGCATAATAATAAGTTCTTATTTTTATATGGGATTGATGTTGCTTTCGTTTTATGAAAGTCAAATTTTTATTTTAAAATCTTCATGTCTGCTAATTTACATGATAATACATATATAAAAAGTTCTGAGAATTTAGACACAAAGAAACTAGGGCTTGTATTCCTAAAAGTACCGCGTCCGAGTATTGTAATGTACCGAAAGTTGCATATAAAGGTACTATAAATATTTATCAAACTAGATGAATAATAAATTCTCTATTTTTGTATAGAATTTGATGTTGCTTTTGTTATGAAAATCAAATTTTAATTTATAATACCACAAATGTATACAATAATATACATATATATTATAGATTTCCTATTTTCGTAAAATTGGGAATAACATCAGTCTCAACATATACGAAGCCATGCTTGGAAAAACACGATAAATTCATTGCTCCTAAATACCTACGTTCTGTTTTTTCCCTGTGTTTAATTTCTGGTTTCTTGTTGCATCGGGGGCCCTTATTTCTCGAGAAATGCTATAAATATCATTCTTTATCTCTGTCGCCGAACGTATCCGTTAATCACGCGACGGAAGAAGGTAACGCATAGAGAATCGCGGGAAGCGGATGTGTCCAGCTATATTCGCTCTTCCCGCTCGGTTTGGCACACGCGAGGATCGCAGTGAAGCTCGATACTTCGATCTTGAACATTCGAGATGTCGGCGGGAACGGAGCGCAGTTGAAATTCTCCCGCGCTCGACCGGCGTCGCTCGCTATTGGCTCGTACGGCTTCGTCTACGTTCGACCGTCGCCGCTCGCCATTGGCTCGCTCCGCTCCGTCTACGCCTATCTTCACGTCGTCGGCGAGCGCGCGATAGGTTGCGGAACGCGCTAGTGCCGAGCTCGGGCGGACGACGCGGCAAGCGGTGGGACGCCATTACTACCGTTGCGTTTCTTTGGTGTGCGCGGCGTCTTAGATCTTTCCGTTTCACAGCGCCGGGAACCGGCATTGTTCTACCTCTGTACTTCGCTCCCGACGCGTCTAACGCGTACGATTCCGTTGTCCCGTGAATTCCACGCGGATTCTTACGGTGGAATATAGTTCGTACGCCGATACGATACCGTGAAGAACGTTCGACGCAGGTACGTACTTTTGCTTCGACGAAAGATCGTCGTGACGATCTCTCTGTCGTCGCGGCTCTCACGACGTCCTTTTACGAGAAACAACGTAGCCGCGAGTGAGTTTAAATTCTCTCGAGTCACGAGGCATGTTCGTCGGAGTCGTGGATATATTGCGCGTGGGCTACGTGTAAATTAGTCGGGGGATCGTTGGGCAAGATGGAGGAAAGGCAAGCGTCGGGATCGAAGGCAAACAATCGCGTCACTCTGATTTCCTTTCTTTGGTCGCCCGGTCGCCGGGAAAGGTACCGTCTCACGAGATTGCGCCATCGGGCGAAAGAGATGGTTGCGCGAGAATTATGAACGCTCTGGAACGTTCTGGAACGCTATTTTGAGAAATGACGAGAAAACTGGTTTTAACGTTTTGGGTAACCTTGAAATTAAATTTTAACGACCGTCTCTCGACCACCCAGTTGTTCTGGCGTGATTTGTGTTGAGGTTGACGTAGATTGGCTAGAATTGATGTATTTTTCCCGTGGATGTTTGTAAATATTTATTGTATGAGGATCACATTCCTAGCATCGAAATCCACATCCGCCGGTATTATCCGGCTTCCATTGCCTCACTTTAGCGACGCAACGCTATGCGGCGCAGGCATCTAAACTCCCGGCCGAATTCTATGGCGGAATGAAATGGCGGGGACGAGTACGCTAAATGGATTAGCGTCGCTAGATATATCAGGAACACGATGGTGCAGACTGCAGATGAACATTTGATTGATACTGTACTTTATATTTATTAAAAATTTTTGTCGCGAAAAAAATTTCATCCTCGAAGTAATATAATTTATTATTATGGGCCTACAAATATTAGTTGTTCATTATTTCACAATGACGCTACTGCAAATAAATTTTTATTTTTTGTTTGTGAACGTTCTGCTAAATGTATGAAGGTGAAAATAAAAATGCAATATAATTTTAAGCCTAATTATAAATTTATTATAAGTAATTATATTTTTATAATTTTATGTTAAGCTGCATGGAAAGAAACAAAAAGAAGTATTTCTGTTCTTATATGTACATCTTTGTGACATTAGGTTCTTGTACGAGCCGCAAAATGCCGGGTTTTAGCAGCGTTGGCACATTTAAAATCTTCATTGGTAATTTAGCCGATAAGACCTCGAACGCGGACATAAAGCCATTGTTCGAGAAGTATGGAAAAGTCGTGGAATGCGACGTGGTAAAGAATTATGGATTCGTGGTAAGTGCCATATCGGTTTAATCGAATACTTTAATCGGTACAATCAGGCGATGATATGATTATCAGGATTGATAATTGATAATATAGTGACACTTTATTTACACAGCATATGGAAAACGAAGAAGCGGGTCGAAATGCGATACAAAATCTGAATGGACACATGGTTCATGGTCAGCCGATAAAATGTGAAGCTGCAAAGAGTCGCAAGGGACCCAACACTCCCACGACGAAGATTTTCGTGGGCAATCTTACAGATAATACTAAGGCGCCACAGGTTCGCGAACTGTTTGCCAAGTATGGCACCGTCGTTGAGTGCGACATCGTGAGAAACTACGGTTTCGTTCATCTTGAGGCAACTGGCGACGTAAATGATGCCATCAAGGAGCTGAATGGTCAGATCGTGGATGGACAACCGATGAAGGTCCAGATATCTACTAGTCGAGTACGACAGAGGCCAGGCATGGGGGATCCGGAACAATGCTACCGATGCGGACGAGGCGGTCACTGGTCGAAGGAATGTCCCAAGGGAGGGATGGGAGGTGGACCAGATAGGAACGGATACAGGGACCGAATGTTTGGACGTGATCCATATCCTCCACCGCCGCCACCACCGTTCCTACGGGACCGGCTCATGGGTGGTGGCCGCTTTGGGGTAAGTTTCTTTTTTCCCATCAATGTTTCACACATATTGTACACAGTGTGTGTGTGTGTATATAAACATTTGGATCATCCATGTTATCGATGACTTTCGCATTGATGGATAGCATAGGTGATTACGTATGAGAATATCTTGTATTAATTTTTTCATTCTGATTTCCATCTGTTTAACAGGATTACGAAAGCTACTACGACAGACGCGGCTTCGAGGACACCAGGGACCTCTACGAGAGGCGGTTTACGGGTATGACAGGGCCCAGTGACATGGGTTCTACCATGTGCGGGCTAGACTTTCCACCAATGACAATGCCACCTCTACCACCAAGACGAGACCCAATGCCTCCTATGCCTCCTCTAGGTATGGGATCCATGCGTGACACTGGCTTCTCCCGTGGTAACGAGTATGGAATGTTCAGCCGCCGATCACCCCCTCCAAGTGGCAACAACGGCCGGTTCAGGTGAGTAGGTACCCGGCGTACCGACTGCCCATTCGTCCGACTTAACATTGTGAACGTTCCAGGCTGGATTAACAGCTCATGCGAATTGGGGTTTCGGTGATTCGTCGACATTATTTCTAGTCTCTGTTGCACATTTTTCTTTCTCTTATCATATAGATTTCAGCTTGTATCTCCTTATAGTATATCTTTCCTTATTTTTTTATTTTATTCCCATGGAAAAGCGAATGTTAAGTTATGGACAAGCGATCGCGAGTCTTACAATGTTCACTTCATGTCTACTTCATTATAAACCTCTGTCGTCCTTTTCGACGTTTTTTGTTAAGTGTACTGCCACTCTTTTTATCTCTTCTGTCTCTTCTTACTTTTCTATCGTCGTATATTAAACGGAACTTCTTCTCTCTGACAATTGTTATCGCGCGGCACAACGCATGATCGTCTATGCAAATATTACTTTCTCGTACTTGAGATTTTAAGACTTAATACTTTTACACACACGTACCAGTGTCGACCCGATGCCCACATGAGTGCAGACTCCGTCGTAGTGAAATGTTAATTATATGACGCTTGGACGTTTCTGTACATTCTAAATTTCAGTGCACCTCAGGCGTACCATCTTTGTCCATGAACGCGGGCAACCCTAGAGAGACAGTCCCGGGTCAGCGTTCAAGTCGTACAAGAGTAAGTCTTTGACTCATTTTGTTAGCGAGTAGTCACGCCTCGTTCTTGTCGCTGCAACAACCCGCGTCAGAAATACAATAGCAGCCGCCTACGTCGTCTGCGTCCCATGGTGTTTGAATTTTTTTCCGGGTCTCGACTGATTGTTCCTTGAACATGTCGACTGCTCTTCTAGGGATGTCCTAGTTCATAGACTCTCTTGATCCATGGCATTAACTGCGAAATTGGCCTGTATGTCTCTCACTGAATCCTTTGTGTTTCAAGCGCTCCCTATTACGTACATCACTCAGCCGGGAGTGGCGCGGAGGCCTGGGATGAAGAAACGTACCTAAGGAATGCGAATTAGAATTTCTTGATCGCACTACCGCGAGCCAGGATGCGCTCTGCAATTTTAAACGAAACTCTTACGCTGTAGATAGAGAAAAGAAAGAAAAACAAACAGGGCTGGCGCGATTTTGGAATGACGCATCGAATCGATTGTCTTTGAAACGTGTCGTAAGTAGAAACCAGCTCTCCAGACGATTTGGATCAGTAAGTTTATATCGGTAATCTTTCCAAGTTTCACAAACTTACGAACATAAACTTGTAACATTCGATCGAATCGATTCGATTGAATCTAATTCGATTCAATTTTTTTGATGCGTAAATACTTTTTTTTTTATTGACTAAAATCATGTATACTGTCTCTTTAATAGTAAAAATACTGACGTAACAAATTTAAAAAAATGTTATGTCTCTGACAGTAAAAATATTTTCAAGTGAAATTGAGCAAATCTTGGGAATATATTTTTCTTTCTTCTTTTTTACTATCAGTAAAATGTTGTATATTTTTTTCTTTGTGCAGTATATATTTTCAAGTTGCAATGTAAGATTGAATTTCTTGTTTTAGACTATGCAAATCGCTTTTTTCTTGCTGTTTTGTAATTTTTCCTATTTCATTAAATAACCAATTACTTCAAATAGAAAAATTTTCAATTGAATTTGTTTCAGTAGATGCATTAATTTAAATACGCTTAAACTTTCGAAAATCGTCATATGAAGCAGAAATTATCTTATTAAATCATAAATTACAAAGTCATCCTACATTCGGTCGAATCGGAATTCCGCGAAGAGATTGTCAGTTTGTCCGCGTGCTTTTCAAAATTAATATCCATAGCTCTTGAAGTTGACTTCTACTCACGAGGTTCAAAGCTTTTCATGTATGTAAATCCATTCGCAAAACGTTCAAATAGAAAACAGAATTGATTGAATTTCTCAGTTTTTCTAAATACTTTAAATTTGTTGTTGCACGTTACCACCTCATTACCCCATACTATCCCAGCCTGGGCTGCAAATGGCTCTTATTTTTTATAATACTCTTGTTGGTTTTTTTTTTTGCGAGAAGCTGTAATATTGACAAGTCGCATGGGTTAAAAATCCAGTCTACCGCTGCCTGCCTCATATGACTAGCAACATCCCACATTCTCCTGGCCAGCCCTTCACTTTCACGATCGAGTTGTACAGATAGCGAATTAGTACAGATAATTGTTTGCACTTCGCTGTCGTAGGTTTTTGTAGTTGTTAATCGTTCATTGCGTTTCTGCGCTCGAGTCTGCGAATGATTATTAATCATGCATCATTGAAGGTTTGTCAAATTTATTTAATAGATAAAAATTTTTCCTTTGTACATACGCCTACACGTGCGCGCGCACATACGTGCGCGCGTTGTGTTTGTATGTAATGAAGTGGCAGGAAATTTTATTGTAAATGTAGTAATTCTGTGGTCTGCGTATTATATCCTGTCTTACATTTTTTGTCCCGATTTTTATTCTCGAGGTAGCGTAACAGGCACAAAAAAACATTCCGTCCCCGATCCTCAGTCATATTAGGCGAGGCACGCGATTCTTGCACGTGAATCTATATGTATATACAGGGACTAATTCACAAAGTTAAGCCTTGGACAAGGGAGCCAGTATATGGTATATGTTGATCTGATCTCATTGGTAGATTCGATTATTTATTATACCGCTGTTATAGTAGAGGCATGTACGAGGACTTCAGCCGAGATTCGTTTGAAGAGCGTAGGTAAGTAGAGTGAAGTTCCTGGGATCATAATATTACGCCCAAATTGAAATCCTCACATGCCGCGAGATTTAGAAACAATATTAAGCCGCCCTCTTCTTTATGTCGCGATCGTGCCAAAACAATATTTTTGTTTAAAAAAAATTTATCGAGCACTTGGATATTCATTTTTATCTTCTTTATATCTTTCGAAATGTACTGACAGTAATAAAAATCTATAGCATACGAAAAGTGAGCTGTAGATTTTCAGTATCGTCAATTTGGAACGCATTATTTTATTCCGTATGAATTGTAATTCGCAAGAATTTATGTAGATCATTTAATAGCAATGATCGAAAACACATTCAACATCATAAAATATTTCAAAACGCGATCTTTCATAAAGAAGAGTGCTCGGATAAAGAATCGAATGTTTTAATGCAAGTTGCGCGAATGTTCCTATTATCGTAAAACAGAAGTATCAGTAAAAAAAAAAAGTTTAGCGAGAAAAACGAGGTATTATCCGAGCTGTATGTCCGTTCCCCTTTTCTTTCTTTATTTTTTTATTCATTTTTTTCTTCTTTCTTACTCTACTATTTACGATATTTCACTCTACGTACGTGCTCTGTTACTCTACATTTCTATCTTCTGTTTTTTTCTTCATACCACGCAAATATATTACCTTTAACATTTACACTCTATATCTATCCGTGCTTTGATCCGTGATCATCGATCTCGTGACTGACGTGACATAATTTTGGTTACCAGACCGGGATTACGAGGGCCATCGCCGTCGCGCCGGTTCGCACCATACTAAATCGTCGCGTCGGGCTCGGATCGGTCTCTGTCGGTCGTCGGTCCGTCGGGTCTGTCTGTCGCTAGCAGGAAGCCTCGGAACCGAGATACTCTTGGCCGTCTTGCGAACTGCACGCGTGAAGATCTGCCGCCCGCTCTATGAGAAACAAGTGCTCTACCCGCAGTGCGATCTATTTAGACGGAAAAAAAACCGAAATATAGCAAGCCGAAAATAGCACAGACATGCAAAAATTATGGAAAATTATCATTCCCCATCCGACGAATCCTCGTATCTTTCCCGAGACTCCCGGCTTGACGATCCTTTCCGTATCTCTTGTTGTCTACTGTGACCACTTTCGCACCCCTCCCTCATACATTTGTATAAAGTCAGGTTATCTTCGACGTGTCAAAAAAAGGGATCCGGCTCCACTGCGGAGAGACTTCTCGATCCTCGACCAGGAAGCTTCATTTTCCTTTTTCAAAGTCTCTTGCTCGTTTGAGAACTGGACTCGTAGCTCAAATGCAACTCTTGTAATTTGTAACTTAAAAGACTTGTAACTTATTAAAAAAAAAAAAAGAAAAATGAAAAAAAAATGTAGGATCAACGAAAGCTTTGCAGTGGAGCCGTATCTCGCAGCGGTCGAATCCACCGATCGTTTTCGGGTTTTCTGTGACGATGACACATCCACCCCTCCGTTGCGTAACAATTGATAGTCTCCGCGTTACGCACCTTTCCGCGGGGACCGCTGGACGAGGTAACAACCGCTTGGCGAAGGTACTGCGTGATATCACTGTAATTCTCCACACATTTGAACACTCGCGATCCGCTATTGTCGATTGTTAATCTCCTACGCAACTGCGTCGCACGTGGATTTCATCGCGCGTTAGAGATAGACGGAACAAGATGGATTAGATCCAAAAAGCGATGTTTGCCGTTTTTATTCAATGCGTCGAACGGATGCGAGATTCACTGTCGCGAGCATTCATACGCTCCGAGAGCGGTACTCGCGGTTGGTCCCTTAAAAAGAAAAATGAAGATCGTTTTACTTGTGCATGTGCGTTTGTACACACTTAGCGCGGCCTATGTCTTCTCGTGACACCTTTACGAGTACGGTGAAAATTGTGAGGTCTTTAATTTACATTTCTTTACAAAATTCTTCATCAAAAATAATACGCTGCATATATACAAAAAGAAAATTCTCATGGAACACGATCATACGTATCGTCGCAGGAAAACATAATGAGGACGAATTATATTAGGAATGATGAGTGTGCATCGCTACTTTGCTTGTGTCAGAAATTGTTTTATCGATTGGTCACCTCTTAAAGCTCTTTGTTCTCTCTTTTGGATTTTATTAATGTAGCATCGACGAAAACCGCGACGCGGTTTGTGAAACAGGGGGATGTAGAGAAAAATTTTTGAATGAATAACTCTTTAATTTTAGAAACGATTTTTAAAGTGTTAAAGTTGAGAGCATGCCTCATCTTCCAAAGTGATAGAATTCACGTCACATTGAGGAGTATTTATGTATAATTTATAGAGATGTAAATTGAACTTTTCTCTCTTGCGATTTTATCGTAGTCTTGAAAATACACCGAGAAGACGTAGACCGTGTTTAAGGAGGGAAGAAAAGATAAGCGTTTGCCGAAATCTTTCCCCAAAGGGGGGTAGCGTGCGGGTCTGACCGTTCAGAAAACCTGTTTTCATAACGCTGTTTTCTTCGCTGCAAAAAGGAAAAAACAAGTTATAATTGGACTTAGACCCGGTAGGATGCGCCGATTCTGTATGGAAACCTAAGTGGCGGAACATTATTCTTAGCGTATAGTAACGTAATCTTTTTATTAACGTAGGATTAACTCTGACGTAAAAAAAGACGTGCTGTAGTCTGTAATAATCGCACTTCCGTTTTGTTCGAGCGTAGAGACTTGCTGTAAGCTTTTTTCTCCCGTCTACACTTTTTGTTTTTTGCTGAGAACCGACCGTGTTTTTTTTTTTCTTAAAGATTATTATAAATTATAACCACACGATATATTGCTAATAATGATGATGAATATAAGAGAAATGTAATAACATGTATTTGTGAAATTCACAAGAAAAAAACGACGTGTACTGCGTGTTTCTTTAATTATATCACACCGACCGCTCTCTCTCTCTCTCTGTCTCTCTCTCTCTTTCGTGGTGTATCCTTTGCCAGCAACAACCATCCAGGAAACCACCCCAATCCTTCTCTTGTCGCACCACGAAAATCTTGATCGGGTACGATCGGACGCGCGCTTCCTTCGCTGGCTTCCTGCGCGTCGTGCGCGCGTTTCCGCTTCGCATTAGCTTAATAAAAAAAAAAAAGAAATGAAATTCCCCGTCAAAATCTCGATCCGAAACGCGCGCGGCGTGTTCGCTCATGTTACTCTGTCTATCTTTGCTGCCATCCTTGTGCCACCCTTCACAAGTCTGATTGTCGATCCACAGATAGAGTTCTGCGATATTTCCTCCATCGAGCAACTCAAACTGCTACTTTCCTAAATTTTTATTTAATTGCGATACAGTGCAATCTATATGAATTAATGACAGCGATTTTTGGATTTTAGTCATGCAATCAGACCGTCCAATAATTTGGTAGATTAGGGATCAATTAGAGTTTGTCATCAATTACTTAGTCAAAATTACGTTTAATCAAATTATTTGTTAGAGAACCATAATTTGGCACGTAATTTGATTGTAATTGCACATGTGAATAATATTTAGATTAAACATTCTGGTCTATATAAACGTTGCACTATATTGTTAATATCATTGGAAATTAGTGTCTCTTCATAATGTATCGAGAACTATCACGTTCACGTGTGAAATTGTATTTCACGTTTGTGTTTCTGGCTCGATGACTATTTTTTTCTCAGTTCTGTTAAACGAATTCCTCTCGAAGCCTCACCTGTCTTTCATTTCTACATTTTACTCTCAGTAGAGTGGAAAAAGTAGGGATGAGATGCACATATAATGTAATACAATGTAATATTTTCCCGCTCGTTGGACATGCAATCGTGCGTTGATTGTGTCGTTAATCGTTTCCGGATTTCATGGTTTCTTCGTGACAAACGTCAATAGGAAATTTAAATTAGTCGCGCGATGCACGCCCGATTACGAAAGGATTTCAGCATTTGTATATAAATATAGGATGTTCCGGAATCACTAGAGATATCCTGTCAGCTACACGAATCTCATGACAAAATTGGGAGTAATTTTAAGTAGTGAAAATTTTATTAGTGGTATTGTATTCATACTTTGTGTTTGAATGTAAAATTTCTATAAAATTTATAAGAACAGAATTTTTCATTATTAAATTAATTGCTTAAGACACTTTTTTTTAATTAAAATTCTTTCTAGTCTAAATTGCTGTAATTTTTTATTTTATTTAAAACAACTTGCATATTTCCTGGGTTGTCTAAAAGGATTATCCGATGATTCTATTACATCCTGTCTAGTCCAAGTAATATTTTTTGTGCATCTCATGTGTTGCTTTGAACCAACAAAATAAAGGAGATTTTGAACTCAGCAACGTTGTCGTTTCCTTCATATCTTGATCATCTTAAAGAAATCAGTTTGAAAGTACAGGGAAAATTTTATAATTTCTTATAGTTCTTCGAAGAATCTTTACATCATCTATGTGTCATTTTGTTATTTCGCGAACCACCATCGTATTCGTATCGAATATTAAGCGATCTATTCGAATTGATGCGTTGTCGATTTCCTTCGTTTTTAAGACGATCTTTAAGCGTGTCTCTTTACCGAGATGTGTCTGCTTCTTTCTTTTCTCCTCTGTAATTACTTGTTTCAGTCTTAGTAGTCGAAAGCAGGGATTATAACGGATTATATTTTTGTAAAGTTTAAGTTTTGATGCTGTAGACGTTGGGAACAATTATATAATCTCTGAAAAGATTTGGTAATAGGTACCAAATGTTGAGCGAAATAATTTTAATTTCCTAAATATTTAATAAGCATTATCAAACATAAAAATGTAACTAACCGTTTGATAATGATTACTAAATATTTAAAAAAATCAAATTATTTTTGGTTATATTAATTGAACATATTATGATTGAAATTGTTTTACTCAACATTTTGTAACTATTAGCAGACTTTTTTCAGTACGGCATCGAAAGTTGAAGTCTAGAGATTATAACAGCTTTGATCTCTGATTCCTCTATCTCTGTACTGTCTTAAAGAATTAAGGGCCATCGTAGCGAGATCCGTCGAACACTAAGTGAAATCGTTCGTTGTATGACTGATGTTTTCAGAACAATTGGCACCGCGGATGAGGTGGTCGCGCACGAGCTAGCATATAGCGCGAATAAGTCGCTTCATCATGCATACACGGATGTGGAATACTAATTCTCCCTCTGTATGTGTTAAAACAAGGGAACACTGGGAAATAATATCGAATTCCGATATAAGCCTGCTACGTACCTTTCTCGCGTTAGTAACAGTACGAGATGAGTATCTGTTTTGTACATTTTATTTTGTACGTGACTCACGTATGTTTTTGCAAGTTCTTATTTTTTAATAAATATCAAAACACGTGCGAACGACGTCTCCTTAAATTGTGACTGAGAATTCAACCTTTTTTCTAGCTGGCTCTCTCGAACTAGGCTGAATTTGTTCGTCGAAAGCGATTGTATCGTTTGTAGATTGAGTAAACTAACTGAGAAGAAGAAGGACAGTCTTCCCATCTTTAAACTCAATTGTTTATGTATTCAAATATGATATGTTTATTATTACCACCTAACTATGAATATTGTAGATATGAATATGTATATATTTACAGCATCAATCTTTCACGCGTTCTTCCTCTTCTCGGTTAATCTGTTGTCCCTATTCCATAAGCACGGAGGAAAGATTTGCAATCCTTTCGCCGCATTCACATCTTTAGTAGTGCGATTATTGTTCACTTGCATAAACTTCCGATCAAAGCCAAAGTTAAAGCTGTTTCCAGAAGTACCAAGCGGACACGGAAATGTAAATAGACGAGGGAGTAAATATTCCTCTTTTTTTTTATATATCTTAAGTCGATTTTGTGTTATGGTAATACTCATATTGTTATGTACCAGTCAAACTTGCAGACTCGGAGGTTGAGCAGGTCTACAAAATCGGACTTTGCTGAAGATCGCTTTTCCACTCTACCAACGGCAAGACACGGAGGCGACCGGCCACGATCTGTAGTTTATACGCAGTCACTTCTCCTTCCAAAGTTACTTTAAGAGACATCGTGCAGTATCCTCGGAGATAACCGAGCGGAGTCTCTCTCAGAGTGACTTTGGAACACGAATGTGTAGAACCAGGCACGCTACTCGATCATCTCTTCATACTGAGATGTGGTGAGCAAACTGCTGTCCGATGTTATCCGATAATACGTAACTATTTCAAATCCGGAGGAGTTTGATCGGTGCATAACAAGTGCGTCTACACCCGTTAACTTTGGCTTCACCGGGAGACTTCGGCGCATGATCGTCGAGATCTCGTACAAGAACTTATACAAGATGTCTCAGAACCACTAAACATTCAACAAAGCTTAGTCGAAAGTCCAGTCTACTTGTTTTTTAAAAATTTCAGAAAATTAATGTATCTTTGGCTTGAGAAATTAGTTTCATCGACATATAATACTGGAGCATGTGGTGAAATCTCTTTAATCTTTCATCTTGATGGACCTAAGAGAAAGGTAAATATATGGATACGGAACCCTCTTTTTACTATTGTCTTATTGATCAAGTTTTGTTTCAGGAGAGAAAAAACAGTAATGTATTCTACCCATACATTGTTCCATCTTTTTCTAGATCTGTCAAGATCTATCTGTCGATGTTATATTCCGTACAGTACTGTATGTCGATGGTTTTTAAGTTATTTAAAAGAGGCAGAGAGATTATTGAAGAAATTTAAGTTCAGTAGTATCAAAAATTACAAATAATGCTCTCTCATAACTGGTTTTGAGATAATCTTATTATAAATTACAGCCCATTCCTTCCTTTTTTTCGTATTGTTGGCGCATATATTTATCCCTTCGCAACTAGCTACCCACTTAGATGTGGACCCTCGACCCGCGATACGTATGCTTGACGTACTTGACGAGGCTCGAGGCTCGTTGATGCGGGTACGCGGAGAAAAAGAAAATCTGCGATACCGAGTCGCGCGCGTATAACACACGCGTGCGGGAAAAAAAGACTCGGGGAGCATGGAGTCGTCACACCGGGGAGCTTCGTCGGATATATTCGATACGCGATGTATCGCTGTAGTGCAAGTACATACATACTCCCTCGAGGATTACGGTAATGTCGGTGCCGCCGGACTAGTCGTCGGATAGCGAAGGTCTGCCCGAAGGGTCGGCAGCCTCGCTCTCGTAGCCCATACGTGGACGTGCGAGATTCCGGCTCGTCGTCGTCGTCGTCGTCGTCTTCTTCGTCGTCGTCGTCACATCGCCGTCGTCGTCAGCTTCGTCGCCGCCCTCGTCGCTGCCGTCGTCGTCGCCGTCAACGTCGTCTAATAAAGTCACGCAGCCCGAGTTGCAAAACGGTTCGGGACACACGCTGGCCGCCGAGAAGCTCAACGAGATGACAAGTTCCGAGCCCAGTCTGTAGCTAGATCGCTGAGCTACATTTCCGGACACGCGCCGGCACAGACCCTCGCAGGCGCTTAGAAAGATTAAAAAAAAATGTACCCAGTCCCTCTCGGCAGAGTTCTCACTAGAGGCACGTGGAGATCGTGAATCGCCGATCGGATCCGTGCATCGGATTTTTGGGAGACACGGTCGGCGCAAGAACCCGGAGAAAAACATATGTACATGTATATAACGGAAAAAAACCGGACGCACGTCGTCGGGACACGGGTTACCCCTTGATCTCGCGTGATAGAAAACGAACACACACGTGTCGGTCATCGTCGGTTGCCGCATTAACGGAAAAAAGCGCAAAACCGATAGAAACGCGACAGCAGGGATTGTAACACGCTGTATTGTAATATGATATGTGATATAGGACGTGATAGCCCTCTACGCCGGCATCGTCTACGAAGGATGTACCCTTGAAGGAGCGAGCGTGCCAGGCTCGAGAGACGAGAGGGTTTCAAGTAGAAGCGACGCGAGAGGTCTGATGGAGGAGCGACATGGTGTAGCGAGAGGTAATTGTTCATCACAGCACTACGTCGAAAAAGAGCGGGGGAGAGTGCGAATGAGAGATGTATACTGTAATAGAGACGCGGGATTGCGCTACCGCATCCAAGACGCGGGTCCAGCCTCTCGGTATTGTTCCGATACGCGTAAGAAAATGAATAAAAGTAATATAAAGAAAAGAGAAAACGACACGTTAATTCATCCCCGCGTGTTCCACCCGAACGCCTTTGAGAGTCCTGTTTTCTTTCTTAGGAAAAGCGGCGCTTCTTAAGGGAGAGCCCATCTCTACGAGAGGAATCTTCTTCTGTAGGGTGCGCCGGACAAAACTGTGAGATCGACATGTGCTTACACACGCCGAATCTCGTCCTAGAGCGGATTCTCGAGAGTCTCCGCTCGACGGGACCATGAAGGTATCGTAAGAACGAATACTTTCCCCGCGCTGCGATCCCTCCCAGTCGACACCAACTAAAGGATCTATTCTATAACTCTTAACAACTATAATGCTACAGTTATAGTCGTTAAGAATTACAGAATAGACCTCTAAAAGTAACAAAGACACCAAGGTGTAACTCCTTCCCATGGGACACCCTGTTTGTTGTAATTTCGCACTCAACATAAATATAACACATGATGTTACGTAACAGTTAGATTGTTGAATGCGAAATTATAACATAGATATTACTTTTAATTGGTGTCAATTGGGTAAAATCTCGAGAAATATCGGACACTTTCGATCTCAGATAGTCCTAACGATAGCATAATATTCGTGATAATATTGACCATATTTGCTTCAACTCTTATTCATGCGAGGGTGATTTTATATCTTTCTTATAGTTCATTTTTCATGACTTACATTAAAAGTTTAATTCAGACAGATTATAGCGGTTCTACTGTCATTCACTAATTTTACGGTTTTCAGAACACTTGATTTCTCTCAATGCAACTATTATATATATTAGATTATGATGATCAGAAGTAAGAAATAATATAAATCTTTTTTTATTATGCATCGAAATAAATTGGTTCTTTCAACATGCTGCCATTTGCGTTCGATAGTGCACATTGGTAAGCTATACTGAAAAATTCTTTTTTATTACTCTACATTAATAAATAATATACGAGATAAGTATGTTTTAAATTTTTGTGAGCGTCCTGAACAAAAAGGAAGACGCTCATAAAATTTTAAAACATACTTATAACTCACCATGTATAATCGAATCTCTATAGTCATATTTTTAACGAATATGTAACCATTAAAAAAAATTTGAAGACTTGTTTATTAATTGACGAATCAAAAATTTTTTATATATTTTTTTATCGATTCTATTAAATACAAGTAGTAACATGTGAAAGAATTAAGCTATTTCAATTGTGATGCAAAATAAAAAAAATTTATACAATTTCCTACTTTTGATATTACAATCCAATATGTTAGCGAGAGAAATCTTAATGTTAAATACTTTTGTGCTATTCTATTGCTAATAAAAGTAAAGTTATTTAGACGTAAATGCGTAACGGTAAGTAAAATTTCGCAGGTAAGATGTATAAAGATAGCTTGCTATCGTATTATTTAATCCCAACGGATCATGAAGAGTTAAAATAGTGCCGTAAGTAAGCCTCGTGTGAAATATATGTTACAGGATGTCGCCGCTCCATTTGACCATACGAAACTTTCCAAGTCGACAGACGAGAATATTCAGCGTGTAATTGAGCAATAAAGACCTTTGTCTTTCATCTGCAGAACTCTTTAACTGTCTCGTTAACACGTTAAAGCTATTGCGTACATTTGAATTATACGACAAATATTTCTTTTACACTCGTTTTATATTTTGACGTAAAAAAAAATCAACAAAAGTTTAATCTAAGCAACATGTTACTGGAATAAATAATTTTACACGTTTAAATTTATTTGTTTCTTCACTTTAAATTTATTTATTTCTCAGTTTTTGTTTTTACAAATCATGATTAAGATGAGACTTATCGCGCAAAGTAATAAAAAATCGTTAAACCTTATCTTGTTTTATATGTACGTCATTAAATGACGGGTCAATTCCAAGCAGAATCGTAAGACTCGTAATGTGTCTTCGTAAAACTTGTAAGAACTTATAACTAGTATTCTAATTTTGTGCGTATGTATCATAAAACGTACGATTATTCGTAAATATCTACGATTTCTTGTAAATTTTATGGCTAGTAAAAAACTGTCTGCAAAAATATTGTATAAAGGTATAAGCACTTAAAAATTCTTACAAGTCTTACAGGGATATATTACGAGTCTTACGATTCTGCTTAGAATTTAGGTATAAATCTCTTCGCTAATGTCTGTTTCCGTCAATCAATGTTTAATTTTAATCTCGGTTGAATTCTTCATCTTTTTCTAGTTTTAAGAATAAGAAAAAGATGAAGAGTAAGTCCAACAGAGATCAAGTTAATTTATTTTTCATAGAAACAAGCAAAGCTGTTTCACTTTTCCGAGCTAAACTAAGATAATACATCCCAAGGAACACACAAAGAGGCAGCAAAAAATCTAAATGACTATTTTGAATCTCAATGTCGATAGTCAAATTTTGTAAAAATCATTTGGATTTTAATGATGTTGAAGTAAAGTCATTCTGACTCTCCTGACTTAGTTAACTTAGTATGTTCCTTGGATCTAAATATAGAGTATAGAGGAATAATAATCTTAAGATTCGAGTGAGTATGTGAGAAGCGATTTACAATATTTACAAACGTTAACAGTCTTTGAAAGTATCGTTGAATGTTTTAAATTAGCATAGACTGCTTAGTTACGATCTGATTATACGGTTCTTAACATGGTTCTTTCATCCCTCCCCTCGATAAGTCATCGCTATGACATAGAGATAATAATTATCCTGAGTTAGAGCGACTTCTTCAATAATAGCCGCGAGTCGATACCATTGGATACTTTGCGTTTCCAAGCGCAAGAAGCGGCACAGCGGTGAGCTGAAGGCGTCGGTGGCGCGCCTTGCGATCGTAGCAGACCGTCCCATCCTTGGCGTGTCTTTCCTCGTAATCGCTCGAAAACTATAATCGCGCGGAAATGGCTGAGGACTTACGGTAAGTGGAACATCTAGTTTCTCACGATTCTAATTTTTTTTTTCTCTATCTCGAGAGACGTCTATCGAGCAGCCCAGTCGCGTTTTTACCTCCTCTTCAGAGGTTATGAGTCAGGATTTATTACGCGACAAGGTTAAGTTCGACATGCTACATGTATGTACTCCACTACTCCCGGCGATCGTCGGTGACAATCAATTCGCTGTCGAAAAGAAAGGATTGTCTGCAAAGAATGGTGCATATATTATAATTTTTGTTTGAATCATAAAAATTGCACGAACGATTAACGACGTCAGACTCGTGGAAATTTTAGTCGCGTGAGTCGCGTCTGGCGAGAGGAAAGATACAGGTTATGTAATCTTCGGTAATCTTCAAGGTCGATTCTCATAGGCGCGATTCGTCACCGAGTTCGATGCGGCTGCTTCAAAATGGCATCGCAATACGAAATTGCCATATGCGTTTTTATTATTTTCTCAATAATATCGCTTTTCTTATCGAGCTATTATCGAACTGATTCGAAGATAATGAATTGCTTGTCATTATCTCATCGCCGTTCCTCAGGAAATTTTTTTTTATTAATGAAATTGCGCAAAGCATATCTAGGATTGGTTTCCTTGAAAATTTAAATACCCGTTTTTATCAATATAGATCAACTTTAATCTCTGTTCAATTTACTCTTTCTATTCTAATGTCTATTTCTACCAATGTAAATTAATTTTAATCTTGGTTTTTAATTTACTTTATATCTTTTTCTGATTTTAAGAATTAGAAAAGCATAAAGAGTAAGTTAAACTGAAATTAAAATTAAACTATACATTGATAGAAACGGGCATAAGTTGTAGACTGATCTATAGACTTCATCTATGATAGATGAAAATGGTATGGAAAATTTTATCGAATGAACATTTCAGAGAAGGATTGCTGCTGGGCATGGGAAATCCTCTCCTGGATATTTCAGCATACGTAGATCATGACTTGTTGCAAAAATATGATCTGAAGTCCAACAATGCCATTCTCGCCGAAGAAAAGCACAAGCCTTTATATGAGGAACTGATTGACTTATACAATGCTGAATTTACTGCGGGTGGATCTGTGCAAAATACTATGAGAGTTGCGCAAGTAGGTAGAATCTACACAGAAAATTGTTATTCACTCTCTAAAACTTTCCAGAATAAATCTCATTCTTAAACATTGAAAATTAAGTCACTCTTAAAAAAGACTGACTCAATTTTCACTCTTTAGGATGAGCTTTCACCAAAGAATTTAGAGGTGCCAAATTTATTTATAAATTTGAATGATAAAAGAAAAAAATCTTAAATTTATTTCTACTGATGTAGATAATTTTAATCTTATCTTGGTTTAATTTACTCTTCATCTTTTTCTAATTTTTAGAATTAGAAAAAAATAAAAAGTCAGTTAAACTGAGATTATAGTTAATCTACATTGGTAAAAATGGGCAAAAATCATACTACAAATAATCGACGTTCGTATTACAGTGGTTCCTGCAAAAACCAAAAATTACCACATACATGGGCTGTGTCGGCAAAGACAAATATTCCAAGATTCTGGAGGATAAGGCAACGGCGGATGGCTTAAATGTTCGCTATCAATACACCGATCAGGAACCGACTGGGACGTGCGCGGTGCTCATTACGGGGAAAGAACGCTCCCTATGCGCCAATTTGGCAGCGGCAAATTGCTTTTCACATTCACACATCGAAAAGCCAGAAAACAAGCATCTGATAGATGTCGCGAGATACATCTACATATCGGTAAACGCAAAGATTTTCTAATAAGTATATGAAAGAGCGAATCAGTAAAATATCATGAAATTCGTTATTCTGTATCTCAGGGATTTTTCTTAACGGTCAGTCCCGAATCCATACAAACGGTAGCCAAACATGCTTACGAAAACGAAAAAATGTTCATGATGAATCTCAGCGCACCGTTTCTATGCGAGTACTTCCAAAAACCGATGCTAGCGGCGTTTCCCTACGTGGACGTCTTATTCGGGAACGAGACGGAAGCGGACACGTTTGCAAAGGTCAATAATCTTAACGTAACGGATAGAAGACAGATCGCGCAGAAGATATCGGAAATGGATAAGATAAATAACAAGAGGAAAAGGATCGTCGTGATAACACAGGGTACTGATGCAGTGCTTTTAGCCAAGGATGGCACTGTGACGGAGTATCCCGTTATAAAACTGCCAGAGGAGAAAATTGTAGATACTAATGCCGCCGGGGATGCTTTTGTCGGTGGTGAGTACGGATCTGTCGCTGTTATAATAGCAAGTATTTGCGTAATTAATAACTTTATTGAGATACATATAGCAATGATAACTTTATTGAGATTCTTCTTAATTTTCTTGTTCTTAATTTTATTGCTCGTGGCCGAGCGTGACTTCTCTCATATGCCGGTGGTACACACGTACACAGTCATATGGGACCTACAGTTTAACGTCGATTCCGAACAATGAAATTTTGTTAGAGAAGCGTTCTTGGCAAAGCTACTCTCGGCGGGTTGCCGCTTCCTTCCGAGAGGAGATACGAGCGTATGAAAATATTTTGATTGTACCGAGAGTCGAACCTAGGATCTCTAGCATAACAGATCGGTACGCTATCTACTTTGCCACGCTCGCTCTCTCATAGTATATTATTGAAATACAATAACAATAAAAGAGACTACATAAAAAGAAAACTAATTGAAAGCTTAACTTTTATGTCGACTGGATAAATTGTTTCAGGTTTTCTATCACAACTTATACAAGGTAAAAGCATAGACACGTGTATAAAATGCGGCATTTGGGCAGCGACGCAGATCGTGCAGAAGTTCGGATGTACTTACGAGGGAAAGCCGAACTTCCAGTCTTGATTGGCGCCAATGTGGTAGCGGATATAAATCGTGTACTTAATAGATATCTTAATAATTTTTTTTTACCTTGAATTTATCCCTATCTTTTTTACCTTTTGAACTTTACATTACGAGTGGAATTTGAGGTACACACACAAGATTATAAAAATATTTGTATTATTAAAATTCAACAAAACATCTATTTTGCTAATCTAAGCGCATTGGACCGACGGCATAATTTCGGGGAAAGAAAAAGAAATCAATAAATTCTTGTTGAATTAATGAGATCATAAATCATTTTACAGGGCTGCGAAATTGATATCCATTTCTACCATTTCAAATATAATTAATGGTGAATTCGGACACTCGCACTATATTGGATTAATACACATTAAAGACTGCTTTATACAAAGTAATCCCTGAATCAATGATAATATAATTAACTTTAACATTTAATGGGCAGCTTGATGACTTTTTTTACCAAATTTGATTTATTTTTCAATATATATTCTCCTTTTAAAAAGTCACTGACTGCCTACATATATATTCTGTCAATAGTATCATTATTAAGTATTTAATCCTTTAAAATATCCATATGCTTTTGCATTTAATTTTGCTATTTTCATACATTCAGCAGCTCTTACAATCGTTAGTATACACTAATCTAGTGTAATGCAAGTGATCGAATTCGCTATACCTTAATCTCATTGTCAGTTCGACTCTTCATCCTCTAGTTTTAAGAATTAGAAAAAGATGAAGCGTAATCTTGTGAACCAAGATTAAAATTTAATCTACATCGATAGAAACCTAAAATCGTTTCACGAGTGTTCGCTCAGAGACGTGAACTGCGCAGAATTTCTCCCTCGCGCATACTTACATCGCCGTACGTTAATTTACATACTGTCGGGGAAAATCAATACAATCACCGAGGTATGTAGATATTATACCGAGAATTTGCCGGTTAGCTTCGCATACGCGGCCGCTGGACGGGCGATACCGTCCGGGAGTGTAGGGTATTCAATTATGCGAGACGCTGCACGCGTGCGTCGTGCGCGGTGCGATATGCGGCCGAACTGCGGAGTTTGGAGCGGGACGGAGACGTATCGAGCGGGCAAGGGAAAAAGAGAGAGAGATAGAGAGAGAGAATGAGATGGCGAGCAGGCGGGACGGTTCTTAAAAAAAAAAATCAATAATCTCATTACGAAATTGCATTGGACATGCTGTGCGTTTTGCATATAAACAGAAGTAACGCGCGTCACACTCGCTGCACCGGGCAGTGTCGTATTAATCCAGCACCTTCCTCCGTCGTATACATAGCACCTTTCGGTGAAACGAGTTTACGACGATCGCGATAATAGTGTACGGTTTGCTTCTGGAACAATCGTGCTCCCTCGCTTCTTTTACGAATAAAGAAATACAGAGGTACAAGTTAGATTAATGTTAGATCGACGTGAAGGATCTGTCGCTTTTGCGTGACCGTCTTAAATTAAGTTATCGATTTTCATTTACGATAAATATATCCACGCGTATTTTATACAAGAGGAACTTTCCGCATCGAAACCTAGCAGCATGTAAATTTGTTCGTTCGTTCGTTCGTTCATTTTTCTCAGAAAATTTTATTTTCTTCAGATTCCCAGGTAGAACGTTATAGTCATAATTATGTCATAATAATATCACGCGACGTCATTTTTCATTTAAAAATAAATTTATGTAGGTAATAAATAAGATCATGATGACATCTTTATGATATTATCATGACTCGTATATTCTACTTAAGTTGTCATTTTATATCAATTTCTACTAGTGTAGATTAATTTTAATCTCGACCTCATTTACTTTTTTCTTTTTCTAGTTCTAAGAAAATTCTGAAAGTTTTAAGAAAATCTGAAGAAAAATACAGAGTAAATTAAACTGATATTAAAATTAAAAGTCTGTTTTTAAGATCTCGATTCTATCAATGAAAAATTAATCTCGATTCACAACTTGCTCTTTTCTAATTCTTATGAATAATTAGGCCTGTTTTCTTTTTGGTAGAACTTTTGCACCGGTTCATATTTCTTTCTTTTCTCTTCAGGAAGAAAGATGAGCTGGTTCAGCCAAAAAGAACAGGCTTATTAATTGAACCAAGATTAAAATTAAACTTTATTAGTAGAAACAGGCATTAGCTTCTTGCACAGTTCATTTTTTTCCTTTTTCTCTCCAATGTGAAAAAAAGAAAAAAAGATGAACTGTGCAAGTTCATCTAAAGAAGTTCAGCCAAAAAAACAAGCTTTACTCTACATTGATGGCAGTAGGTATGTATCAATTGCACACGAGCCAATTGCGCAACAGCCAATCACAGCGCTAGAAAAAGAAATAAAAAAAAACTCCCTTCGCAGAATCGCTGTGATTGGCAGTGTGCAAGTGAACCACTCCTGATAGCAATATTTTTCTGTGTTCAGCAGAGAAAGCTTTTGTAAAATTCTTTAATATAATTGATCTTGCCTTTTTTCCTCATTGGATCTAAATATATAAACTAATCATATTGAAGAATTTTATGACAATTGCAAAGCTCCCTTCTTTGCTAGGGGTCGATTATGTATCTCGAAATAAGGTGAAAATTACAAAAGTGAGCAAATTCACTAGAATACTCATAATTTAATTGGTCAATAACTAGTGAATTTGCTCACTTTTGTAATTTTCACTTCATTTCAAAATACACAATCGACTCCCAGAACACAGCCATTAAAGCCTAGTCTACAACCAATCGGGAGATGTTGTCGTATGTCGTGTCGTAAAAAATTGGCCAATCACAGTTGAATATGAAAAAAAAACAATCGACGATGATTAGTTAATTTCTTATGGCACGACATATGACAACGTCTCCCGACCGATTGTAGACTAGGCCTAAGCTAATAATTCATTTGTCGTACGACAGATTTCTTAAGTGTGCTGATTGGCTATCTACGAGATAGAGAATTTCTAAAAACTCAAAGACTTCTTTATTCTGTAGCTAATTGACGCAATTAAAAAATTTGTTTGTGACAAATGAATTAAATGGGCCTACTTTTTAACTAAACTTGCATAGTTCATCCTTTGTCTTTTATTCCTCAACGTGGAGAGAAAAAGAGGAAAGATGTGAACCGTAAAAAGCTAAAAAAAGAACAGGTTTATTAGCCTTCTGAATTTTAAACGACGCGAGAGAAGTGCAGGGAGGGTGCGTCGCAACCGAGAAAAAAAGAGGGAATAATTATCTCCAACGAGTTCGGACTTCGGAGTACATCCCTGTCGCGTCTTGTTAGCATCGTTCGCGGCGGTTCTCCCGGTTCTCTCAGCCTCATTTCGCGGCATTCGCCGGACTCGCCGGAGTCGTCTGGTCATCGGATGCACGCTTGTCGCCTCGGTCGAGAAACGGGCGGCCATTCTGCCGGACCGACGCTGGACGGGATCGCATATATTCGCTGTTACCGCGCGAACCGGAGGTTTGTTCGCGTCGCAGGCTCCAACATGCTCCAACATGTTCCTACCGTAGCTCCTACTCGCTCTATCAAGCGCGTTGGAGCGAGTAAGAGCTATGGTAGGAGCATATTGGAACATGCTACGCGTACAAACCTCGGGTCTCGCTTTTCGTCACGCGGTATCGCCTAGTATCTCCGTTAAAGTATCGCGCGTGATACGCGAGTCGTGCACGCACACGCACGCGTCGTAGATTCGTACAGATTCGTATTTCGCGCGCGGATGCGTACACACACCGATCGCGCGTACAGTCGTTTACTAAAAGCAACTAAAAGAACGCAACACTTCTTTTTCGATGCAGGCTTTCGGAATACAGCCTGTTTATCGAGCGATTGATTTTTACTTATGAATTTAACTATTTACGTTCAACCGCTCTACGAGCAATGGTGAGTTCGAGAAAAAAGTGTTGCAACTTTTTAGTAAACGAGTGTACGTATGTACATACATGTATATACGAGGTACCTGCGACCGACAGTGTGCTTGTGCAGTACAGTCGGGCGCATGTCAAGTTGCATCTCGCAACCGGCCGGGGACCTACGGATCTTTCTCCGTTCGACATTCGAGAAGTATCACGTTTTTCCGTTTGCACGTGCGATGTGTGAAAGTTTTCAGTCTCGAAAAACAAAGGACATCGAGAGTCGTGATACCGTGAAATATCCTTG
This sequence comes from Mycetomoellerius zeteki, assembly GCF_001594055.1. Classification (NCBI taxonomy): domain Eukaryota; kingdom Metazoa; phylum Arthropoda; class Insecta; order Hymenoptera; family Formicidae; genus Mycetomoellerius; species Mycetomoellerius zeteki. The sequence goes on from NW_017257294.1 coordinate 2,272,041, forward strand.
TGAGTGTATTAGCGTTATTCTTTTTTGCGAAAAGAAATACAATGCAGATCATGTTTTCCTAATACTTTATTTCTTGATCCACGTGATGCTTTACGGAACTATTGTCTTGAGGTTCGTCCGCCTCGCATGCTCCAATGAAGCATATTGGAGCATACGATGCGAACAAACTTTTGAACATTGCTGCATTCAGCAGAAAAAGCAGCTTCGCTACTGCTGCAAAAATTCTTTGATGTGATTGGTCTTGCCGTTAGTTCCTCACTGGATCTAAATGTATAAACCAATCATATTATAGATATTAAATATTAAATATATTAAATATTAATAATAAAAGATATTAACTATTAAAAAATCTTACGACAATTGTGCGAAGCTGTTTTTTCTGTTGCACGCAGCCATGGTGATTGATTTATACATTTAAATTTATTGAGGAATCAAGTGCAAGAATCAATTGTATTAAAGAATCTTACAACACTTACAAAATTGCTTTCATTGTTAAAACAGCCACAGTCTCTTGTATTCTATCTATATGAATAGTTCAACAACATATTATAGACCAAGCATTTCTATGCTTTTACTATATTTATATAATAGGAAGTGAAGCTGGAAGTTGGCAGTAAATAAGTTTATAAATATATAAATAGGATTGGCATGTACTGAAATACTTTTATTTGAAAAACAGTATTTGTAAAACAATTTTGTGTTTCAGCAGAGCACATGAAAGTGCTTTGTATTTTATTATTGATAACAATTAAAAGATTGAAAGTATTTTGTATGTTCAAATATTATAATTGACAATCAGTTTTATTAATTGAATTACAAAATACATAAAATTTTATTTCAATCTTTCGATTTCAAATACAAAATATACTTGTATCGCAAAAACTGTGTTTTAAATAAAAGTATTTCAAATACACGCCCAGTACATCCTGTATACAAAATAAATACAGTATAAATTCATATTCAGTTTCTCATTTTGTGTCAAAGTGTATTCTTTTCAGCTAAACTTACACTGTTCATTTACACTTTAGATTCGTTTAGGAACGTTCATCATAACATCATTTGTTATTTAAAAAATGAACTATATCCAAAGAATACGTAAAATTTCACAAAAAAATCAAAATGACTATTTTAATTCTGAATAAACAGTCAAATTTTATAATAAAAAATCATTTTGATTTTAATGACGTCATATAAATAAAATCATTTTAACTTGTTGACTCGATGTGTTCCTTGATTAAGTGACAAATAAAGATATGATATCCTTACGATACTATTATCACTTCTATAAAAGCCGATGGCTTTTTAAGTTGTCAACTTTCGGCTTTAATCTACGGACACGATACTTGGTCTATGATGTATACATATATTATATGAAATAATCATCAATCTTTTCTCCCCTTCTCATATCCTTTCTTTCTCGGTGTCGAATGGATATTACGTCATTATGAGTTTGCCAGTCCGGCACGTGGTTTGGAGCATAATCGTCCGCGGGGTAAGGTTAGAATTAGTGCCGAGACCCTACGTCGTTTCCTAATTTCGCAGGTCGTACGATCGGACTATTAACGCGCCCGATCGGACGAGAACGCTACTCGAGTCGCGGCCGGAGCATATGTACGCATTAATAACACACGTACATCTCGCGACGCGCATACGTGCGCTCGCCCTTCCATGTGTGCGCTCGCGCGCACGCGCGCGCAGAGACATACGTCACGCATTCGGATCGTAGCCGGAGTTCGGACGGATCTCGGTGCGGCCAGTGCGACGCCATGTGATCGGATCGTAAGAGCGCGTGGTGTGCGAGTACATCGGTGTGTGTCGAGTGAGACGCCGCATTGGGATTGGCCGAGGGGAACGCGTGCCGCTTACGGCGTTTCGTGTTTCGTGCTTCCGCCGTAACGAGCCGGAGGAGCGCGGCGGTGTGCGCGCAGTGTACTCCCCACCGCGTGCGCGTAGTGTGTAACCCCCGCGCGACCGCCATCTTTGTCAAGTGGGTAACCTTTGTTGATTTGTGTGAAATGTGACGCCGTTGTCGCGAGATAATTGGTGATCGTGATTACGTATCCCGTGTTACGGTAGACCCGGTGGACCTGCGACTACCTCGTGCTCTCTGGATTTATCGATGGGATCGCCGCGTACAGGTAAACGTCTGCCCGCCTGAGGGCCGTCGCGGCCGACCTTACGTGCGTGGAAAAATCACGCGCCGTCGTCACCGTCGTCCGATGCATACGGGGACCGAGAGCGGTGCCGCCGCGAGGCCGCCTGCACGGTTTAGCAGCGCGAGAAGGCGCGATACGACGAGACGAGGAGGAAACTGAGTAATCGGGATGTTCCTGCATCTTGTACCGACGTACGAGGTATCGTACGCGGTATCGGAACGTTTTTTCCACGGGCCGTGCCCGGAACCGCGCGGGGAAACGAGACGATCGCGACGAAGACGGCGACGGTGACGACGGTGGAGGAGAAGGACACGCGCGTCGGAAACGCCTGGACGGCGCGCGAGAGTACCGATCGCGGACGGAGCGGAACGGAACCCGAGAAGCAGCCCGTCCGACTTCTCTGGCCTCAAGATGGCTGCCCGTCGCACGGGCCTTCGACGTGACCGCGCGCTCCGGTTCGTCCGTCTTCGACGACGACCGCGCGACGTGCGCCACGTCCGTCGGCAGTCCGTACGACGTTCATTCGAGGCGTTTACTCGCCTGCGTCATCCGAATCTCGACCAACTCGTGGCTCTCGGCCCGTCGGAAGTCTGTCGCGTCGCTGTGGCGACGGCCGTCGGCAACGAGGTCGTTCCCGACCGTCGCTGTCGCTGACGAACGCCCCGACGTCGTCCGCGCGTCATCCGCTCGATCGCGGAGGTCATTTCGCGCGGATACGGCTCGCCGTGAACATCCCGTGCGAGTACAGTCGCTCAAAATGGCTACCCGTCGGACGGCGGAGTGCCGTTCAACGCTCGACAGCGGTGGCGGCGGATCGGCGGTGACTCGCGCGATTCCCACAAGCTCGCTTTTATCGCGTTCCCGCGATTTTCCATCGCGCGCCAATTTGCGTCTCGCCAGGGTCGACCGACCAACCGATCGATCGCTCATCCACCCGCTCTCGCCCATCCGTCCATTCGTTTTTGTCTCTTCGTCTCTCTCTCTCTCTCTCTCTCTCTCTCTCTCTCTCTCTCTCTCTTTCGCCACACATCTCTCTTTTTTTCTGCCTTTTCGCCTCCGATTGCTTCGCCGGGACGGACGACGGCGAACGAATACGTTTCTCGCGCGTGCACGCTTCGCCGAGCGACGGGCGGCAGCAGTTAGGGTCGTTGACGACAAACCGCTCCTCGGTAGCGACGGCAGCTGGCTCGCTCTCTCTCTTCCTCTTTCTCTTTCTCTCTCTGTCTCTGTCTCCACTCTTCTCCGCGTCCTCACCTTCGGCCGCCGTCGCTCGCTCGCTCACACGCTCGTTTCGTTCGCTCGTTCGTTCGTTCGTTTGTTCGTTGGGTGAGAGGGGCCCCGACAAACACGCGCAGCCGGCGGCCTCTCTTCGCCCTCGGCCCCATCGTTTTAACCGGACGAACGGCGGACAAACAGACGGACGTGTTCGTTCGTTCAGCCGGTATTTCATTTCGCCTAATAAGATAGCCGCGCGCGAGCGGAGAAAGACGGCGGAGAGGAGAGCGAAATGCGCGTCGCGGCCTCCTTCCTCCATCGCTTTCTATCTCTCTCTCTCTCTCTCTCTGTCTCTGTCTCTGTCTCTCTTCTCTCGTCGTTCTGTCCTATACAGTGATCGATCCTTAACTTATCTACGAAAGGCCTACCTACTGGATCCTACGCGTTCCAGGAAATAATTTTTCCATTCGAGATTCCGTCCGGATGCTTGAAACAGGTTTGGAAGCGTCCTTTATGCCGTCCCGTCGTCACGAAGCGTCACGATTATTTTCGCACATTGTTGGAGAACTGGCTCTCGTCGAAATCGAAGACAACGTAGGTTTTCCCTCCGAGTTGCGTGTCGCATTGAGAAAAGGGCTTCAAATTGGTTGAAACCGTCATACTTCGTCGTGCTGATCACTTCTTCTATTTAATTTGCGCGAAATTCTAACTAGAATTCAACTAGAATTCTAGTTACTTCATTATAATTATAAAAGATTCAATCAGAAAATTCTAGTTTGTACATTTCCAATCAGAATTTCGGTGATGCAACCAGACTCTACTGCATGGAATTTTCCGTCTCTCCCGCGATCTCTACGGTGACCAGTCTTTATTGTAAAGGATAGACCTTCATTTCAGGTACCTGTTCTTTAGATTTATGTATTCTTTCAAAACTCAGTCCTTTATTGTTATATACCGGAAATTCTTTTCTAATAAATTAGCATTCCATTCTATCAAAGAGCGAATTTTTATGTGTGAGAATAACCGACAAATTCAGTTTCGTGCAATATTAGCCCGAACGGAGCAACAAAGTCACCTCATCAAAGTCACCTCATCAAAAATGAGTCGTGATTGAAAAGTGACTTTTAATAATCAAAGTTGTAGCTATTTTGTGTGTGACGTCATTTTAATGTTATGATTGTGCTTTACTTCTGGGAGTCGCCTAAGGTATATTGCGCAAGAAAATTTCAGAAATTAACGCGCAGACTTCTGACAGTCACAATCTAGTTTGGAAATATCGAGGAATAGAGTCCTAAAATTTTCAGATTTGTCCTTTGTATTTTTTCTAAAAGAATATTAAACACCGCGTAGCGATCTCTCCCGCGACATTTCGCGAGAAACGCACGCGTGGTTTTCGCGAGTTACCTCGCTCCGAAAGTGTGTCGCCACTCGTAGAAAACCTCATCCCTCCCTCCGTCTCGCGGAAAGAACCGTGAACGTCAATGGAATATTAAAAGTTCCGTGCCACGTAGTAAAGATGCGAGTACTATGGTATCTCTCATTGAAGCCGCATGATAAAACTGCGATAAACACGCGGCGTTCCATTGACGTTTCGGCGTGCAACGCGCGAAGTCGAGGATCGTTTCTGTCGACGCTGCTCGACGTGCGTCTCTTTTTTTGACTTGTGCACTCCACCGTCTGTGTTCGAAAGATTTCCAATTTCGCAGCTGCGTTTCTCCTTTCCAGAAATTATGATTTAATCTCTGGAGCCAATACATGCGATGTGATATAAGACATATGATATAAGACGACAACTTTCATGAACGAGATAAGCGAGATTTGCTTCGTTGCGATTGGCATTAGTAAATATTGCTGAAATATAAATTAATGATTGCGTTTAGCAGAAAAAGCAGTTGGTATGAGATTCTTTAATATGATTGGTTTGTACATTTATGCCCATATTCATAGTCAGGCCTTATATTTAAGGCTTCCTTAAATGTATCTTCAGATGCTCTACGAATTATTTCATTGGCTACTGAGCATCTAAAGATAAATTAAAGGAAGCCTTAAGTACAAGGCCTGACTATGAATACGGGCCTTAGATCCAGTGATGAACTAAGAGTAAAAGATCAATCATATTGAAGAATTTTACAACAGTTGCAAAGCTACTTTTCCCGCTGAACGCAGCCAATGACTCGTTACTTTTTTCCCTCGATTATATTAGCGACTGTATCTTGAAATATAGCGACGAAAAAGACTGAGATAATGGATGTTAGCGCTAATCGACGTCGATACAACGGGAGCCTTGGAGTGCACCGCCGAATTGCGTCATGTCGCGTCATTCTTCCGGCGATAATAATATGACTGTATATTTACATTTTTAACGCGTAACTGGTCTCCTTTTTTCTCTTTAAGTATCATCATATTTCATAATAGAATTTGCTGAACAGTTCGAATATTTATCTGATACAATTTATTTACAAAAAAAGATATACATAATTGTACAGGATGTTTCGGAATCGTGAGTTTCATTCATCATTACGTTCCATGTGCTTGGCTTGCGAAAAAAAAGCTGTCATTATTGTATGTTAGCCTTTCTGTCAATGTACATTGAGAAAAAAAGTTGTTAACTTGACTAAATGTGTTTAGTTTGTAATGATTATTTATTTAATTCATGTATTTATATATTTAAGATCTTTAACAGGATTTTAATTTAAGATATGTTATTTAAAATATGTTATTTATATGGCTTAACAAATATTTTACATATAATAATAAATTTGCTTGACTGCTGCATTTAGTTGAGTCAACTAATATTTTTTTGAAACAATTTTTTTTCTCAGTCTTTTAAATACTTATATCGAATTTTAAATAATTGAAAAATTTTTTAGTTTTGTTAATATTTTTATAAGATGCTTATTATTATCATTATTGTTAAATTGCTTGTCAATTTAATATGTGACATTATATTATAGTACTGTTCATAATTGCGTTTCAAGAAAAAGATTTCGACAGGTTGCAGAATTGGAAACGTATATATATAAATTCACATCGCAAAATATTCAGATACTAAGATACGCTTTGAAAATAGGATTCCTCTTACTTAATTTTTATTTTAGATCTTCTCTCTATTTCGAATTGTAATTGTAAAAATTTTCATACTTTTATGCGAATTTTGTTATGATTCCTCAAAAATTCCATTCTTTAACAACAAAGAACAGTTTTACGCAGATTTTATCTTGTTTTCATTTTTACATTTTTAGAGCATTTTTTTGTAAAATGCGATAAAGTAAAAAAAATGAAAAATCATGCATCAATAGAAAAATTAATACGAATTTTCTAAAGAATGTTTCACTCGTGTCGAGACGAGTTTTCAGAATCCTTCAGCGCTTTTCAAAGTGGTGATCTTCCGGTTATTCAAGGCTGAAAAAAAGTCCTGCAGTAGTGCATTAGTGTGTGCCTTATTTTATCGTTTCGAGAACAGTCGAACATCAACAGTCGACAGGACTGGTTGTCAGAAGTTGGTAAAGTTTTGGCGGGAAACCATGGATCCGGCCCTGAGGATCGTATAGACATCACTTTTGAGAATAAAACGCGTCACGTGGTGAGGAATATCCCGGTAGCGAGGATTTCTAACGAAGCCGGTTTTACTGGAGGTCCCGTGGTGTCCCTTTTTTTTTCTTTCACCTTCCTCGACGAGTGTCGGTGCTTAAACCGCCGGTATTTATTATCACTGGCCTAGGTCAACTCGTATCGCGACTACATCGGTGACACAGCTGTCGTTTAATTCTCGCATAATTAATCCTTTTTGCGCTCGCGGTGTCGGAAACATTTTCTGTTGAACTTTCACGTCCGTTGACATTTAACCGATATCTGATGCATGACATTCGTTTCGGGAATTTCCATCAGAGTTCTTGTAGGTGACTTATTGTTGTGTAAAAAAATTACTTAGAATCTCCAGTATTTTTGTCGTTAATTCGATTCACGAATCGAAAAATGAATTAGTATTCTTTTTCTTACTCTCTAAATTCTTTGGAGTAAGATTTACTCCAAAAAATTTAAAAAGGTCAAGACAGTGGCCGTATTCAGTAATTTTGCAACTGTTGTAAAATTCTTTAATATGATTGATCTTGCCCGTAGAGTTCCTCACTGGATCTATATGTCAAAAATCATATTAAAGAATCCGACAATAGTTGCAGAGATGCTTTTTCCGCTGAACACAGCCAGCTATTTGTGGTTTGTTATAGGTCAATCGATCAATCTTCTTATTTACAATTTTAGAAAAGCTGTATTTTTGAACGGGGTGGTTAATCAGATTATAGATTCAGTTATAATCTGATTATGTCTAACGACATAAGTAGGGGAGTATATCTATAGATACATCTATAGGTAAAAGGTGTGTAATCCGAATTGTGCGGCTGTTATCCAATTGTGAAATGAACATGATCTTTTAACGCGATTTCCGTCAGCGATCGAAGCGTGCTTACGCGATATGGATATTGCACGAAAACGGTGGGTGGTCTTTGTCTCCTCTCGAACAATGGATCTCTCGACCGACCTACGGTCGAACTTTCCGCTATGCTTACCGGAGAATTACACTTCGTGTACCCCGTGCGCATTAAATAAACGCCGTATACATGTTTTATTCTATTAGGAACATTTAGGCCACGTGACCACCAAGCGCATTGTTTCTCACGCTTAAGCCATGGCAGATTATGGCAGAGACTCTCGAAGCTAACGAGAGTCATTCGACCTTCTCTCTTTTTCAATTTCCTTTTTTTTTTATTTCCGTAAGTTCAACGGTCAACTAATTTTGTGACACGACGTTTCGAAGAAGGTTATAAGTACTTCTTGGATCTTTAAAAGTTTATCCTTTTCCGGGTTACTGTGCCTTTTATCTGACACAGATTTATTTCGAAATGTTATATGCATCTTACTTTGAGACGTTGTAAGGGCCTACGAATAATAGAACAAATGTTAGGAACAGGAATAAATATTAAGATTTCAACCTCAGATACCAGTTACACTGAAATACACGATTTCTGATAGATTGAAATCTTAATATTTATTCCTATTCCTAATATTTCCTCCATTGTGCGCAGGGCCTTATGCTTACTTAGTTTTTTGAAGTTAATTTTAACCACAGAAGAATTAGAGCAAAAATGAAACACAAGAGCTAATCTATAAATCTGTAAATAATTTAGATAGACATATTACTGGATACGTATTTGTTGAGAAATTAATTAATTAATGTACTCACATTTTTATAAAATATTATTTCTGCAATACATTTATCAGTTTTGAGAAAAAGAGATGGATATTTTAGAAGTAGTTTAAAACTATTAGAAACATTGCCAATAATAAATAATACGTTTATCTCATTCTGATTATTTTTATTTTTTCTTGTTTATTATTCTTTTATCATCTCAGTATTTATATACAATCGAAATTAGACCTTGATGTCCAATATAATATTTTTATATATAAATTTTAAATAGATCTTTCAGTACAATGAACTACGCACCATTTACTGTTGGACTTGAAAATATTGAAATACAATCATAAACTCAAACTGAAATAATAATGTCACAGTTAAATTGATTATCGATTTGAAACATCGCAAAGAATTTATTACGAAAAAATTTGCAACAGTTGCAAAGCTGCTTTTTCTGCTGAACACAGCCAAGTAAGTTTAAAGGGACACAACAAAATAAAAATCTGAGATGTTAAAAGAATAATAAACAAGAAGAAATAAAGACGATCAAAATGATAAATGAACTCATTATTTATTATCGGCAGCGTATTATTATTATTATTATTATTTATTAATTTGAAGCAAATGACGATCTCTTCGACACTTTTATCAAGGAGAGTTCTTTAAAGCGATCGAATCTGTACGTGTGAAAAAGCCCAGGTCTGAGATACCGTATGCTACACCTTTGGAACTTCTTGGCGGGAGGACTACCTCAGGATCAATATATTTGCTCTATTCTTATTGTTGTATTCCGTAGATCTCAGCGCAACGGTTCACCGACGCTGTGCGTTTCAGCGTATTCACGCGGCCGACTTTAATAAGCCGCGCGCGCCTGTGAGTTGTTTGCGCGTTGCGCAATACCCGCTGTCGGGGCACGGCGATTTTAAATATTTGCTCCGAACTCGCTCGTGTGTGCGTTGCCACGTGTATGCACGCATTCACGCACGTGTGAGCTTTGCGCGCACAGGAGAAAGTTCATCGCTCAGGGGGAAACCGGACAGTCGTTTACGACCGGAGTCGAAAATCGCATGACCCGATAGTTATACAACACCGCGTTAGCGCCGAACAAAGACGCGCTGAATAAATCCCGAAGCCGATATAATTCGAGTTCCGCGAGCACGCGAGGATGATCTTCACGCGCGCTCCCGATAATGGAGCGCGAATCTAATTGAACAAGCGCGTAATATTCTTGTTAACACGTTGACTGTCACGTGTTTTTAAAGCGCTAGTAAAAAAAAAACAACTGCTACATAATTGGAAAATTTGTGTTAATTTAACACAAAGCTTATTGCAGTTAATAAGACGCAGAATTATATCTAAAACAAAACTTGTTAACGCTAGAAATATCAAACGTTTCTCTATTCACAAAAGAATAAATTTGCATGAAAATAAAGTGATGAAAATCAAATATTTTATCAATGTAAAGGACATAATTATTGAAAAGTACAAAATTTTCAGAATCTTATGTTTTACACAAAAAATATAATATTAATTTGAAAAAATAGAAATGGTCAATAATATTTGATATTTCTAGTGATAATGTAATTAGTTCTATTATTTATATATGACGTAGAATTTTAATGACGTATAGTATTTTAATTGATCAACATTGACTCAACAAGTGGATCTTTGCCTGTTCTAAGGATGAATTTTCATATCCGCAATAATAGTTATTTTGTATGATTGATACATGTATAATTTTCAACTTGGAGGTCCAAGAAGCCGCTTTACGTAGATTATCGGTCAAAAATAAAATTTACTGAAATTAAATTACACTGCACATACAGCTTAATTACAATCCTGCGTCTTATCCCTCTGGATATAAGTACCTTTTACGGTAAACGGTGGCGAGTAATTCGATCAACTTTTTGCACGACGTATACGCCAGTCGTCCGATGGCTTTCGACGAGTTAAAGGATATCGGATATATCTTACGGTGCGGCATATCGGAAAAATCGTTTAATGCCGGCGGCCAAAACTCGGCAGACTCCCACGCAACGACTTCTGTAACCCCGTTTAACCGTGTTCTTGTTTCAGGATCAGCGCAATAGCTTGCGGTGAGAACGTGAGGAGGCGGAGAGGAGCTTAGCGTCCAAGCCGAGAAATCGAAGAGTTGCAACAGAATGTAAACGTCTGCCGTTGACCGCGACGTCGCCAATCGGCAGGAGGAGGAGGAGGAAGAGGAGAAGGAAGCACCGGCCGTGACTTCGTCTTCGTCGACGACGTCGTCGTCGTCGTCGCCGTCCGCGCCGTTCGCGCCGCCGACGGAGACGCGATGGACGAGCCCGAGACGACTGAGACATGGTCAACCTGGTTTCTAGATGCGATCCGGAAGATCCGCAGTCAGAAACAGCGACCGAGCGTCGAGCGAATATGTCACGCTATACGCCAGCATCATTATTATCACGAGGAGGAGATCGCCGAACATTTGGAAATCGCCGTCAAACGCGGCGATGTTCTCAAAATCTTCAACAAGGGTCAATCCTCGTACAAGGATCCAGGTGTTATCCAATCCAAGAAGCTTACGGTCACCAGATCAGCAGATCTCAGCAAGGTCTTGAGCAAGGCTGTGCGCGAGCTCGGCGAGCGCGAAGGATCGAGCCTGAGGAGTATCGAGAGATACATTAGACAAAGTCACGCCGTCGAGGAGAGTGCCGAGGGTGATCTTAGAATTGCCCTTAAACTTTCCGCCAAGCGAGCAGCTGAACGGGGGCTAGTGATCCAAGATGGCAAACTCTTTCGGCAAACGGACAGACCGCATTTAAAAAAATACAACGATGCCGGTAATACGTCGCCCGCGGAATCGCTCACGCCCAAGGTGAGTCACTTCGACCAGCTTATAAGTCGTGCATTCGATAATGAGTCATTCTGTGGAAAACACGTCTTGTGACTCGCCAAAATTACCGACGGAGATGTAATGATGGCTGAATTGCAACTTTATAGCTCTCTATATTCTACGTCTTTCCTGATGATACGGTTTATTAGAAGATGGAAATCTAATCATAAACATTGGATAACGCTAGTTTTATGAATCATTCTTCTCTGTCTAATCCATCAATAAATAAAGGTCTGTTCGCGTTGCTTGCATTTTTTGCACTTGGCTTCTTCATTTTTTCTCTCTTGAGAACGTACGAATATATGTTTATCTCATTTTAAGTATAAGAATTTTGGGGAATTTTAAACTACGCGAACAGACTTACGGAATGGATCCAAATGCGCGCCTGCTGTAAAATGAGAGGTAGTACCTCCTGTTTTATCTCTCTTGCTAGCATCTCATTGGTGATTTAATTCCAGCGGGAGACAAAATTACCAGTGAGATGTAAGAGAAACAAACAGGTCTTTTATGTAGTACTTCTTGCAGACTGCGCATTTGACTATTGCAATGCTTAGTCTATTTTATATATATTCTATATCTATAGTCTAATCAGACTAACTGAAACTATTCCAGCTATTAACTATCTATTTCAGAACTATATAACAACTATTAGTCCTAGGACTCTTGGAGTTAAGGTTAAAGTTAGGTGAAAGAGTTAATTCCGATTGAATTTACTTGACGTTAGCGGTATCAACTAGAAGGAAATAATGAGTTTTATTAACTTAGGTTCTTAGCTTCGTATGATTATGATTTTATTTTTGATATCATATTTTTTATGTCATATTGCAGCAACAGTTTTGCGAACATTTTTTACGATCTTGTAGCTTGAACATAAGTCGAATACCCTCAAGTACTCGAGTAAATTTAGCTTTCCCGATGTCATGTTGTGATCGCCGAGCGACGTTATCGCAATGAGATAATCGGAACGTAATATAGAATAATTCATCATCGAATAAATCGCTGCAAATACGGACGCAAGCATTTACCATCAAATTCTCTGATGGTTTTGCAAGATTTTTGTGTTTCGCACTCCAGTTTTTAAATCTCTAAGACTCGGTTCCATCAATATGTGATTAATTTCATTGTTTGACTCACTATTTATCTTATTCTTATTCTTAGGATTAGAAAAAGACAAAGTAAATTGACTTGAGATTAAAGTTAATCTAAGCCTAGTACGCTTTATGGACCAGTGACAGATTGTTTACGCGATCAACATAAAATTCCTCGATTAATCGGAGTAAACTGTTCAGATCAGATTGCTGAGGTTGAGACGCGTACATGGATGACATTGGCGTACTCGTCGAATCTAATCATGAATCTTCCCACCGCGTCGCTTGCGTTACGCGCCGCTCGGTTCGCGCGCAAACAAGAACGTTCAAAGCCGGAAAAGTATTGCGCCGGGTCACGCCGTAGTGCCCACGTTCCGGCGATGTTGGGAATGTCGGTTGGCGATCGCTGGAGTGGGACGACAGAGCGCGGCGAGGGGAGAGGATAGCTGGAGAACGGGCGGGAAGGGGAGGCGGAAAGGTCGAGATCGCGCCGGGACGGGACGATGGGCTATCTCGGACGACTTCCGGCGGACTCGTTTTGTATAACGTTTCTCTTTTATTGATCCTCCGCCGCGGAATCGCGCTCCCTTTCTTTCTCCCATCGCGTTTCGAGCGCGAAAAATCGCGGCGCGCCGACGCGGGTCCGCGCCGATATACGTCCCCATCGTCCCCATCGTGCATCAGGTGGGTGGGTTACCCCTGGCGCACGGGGGTCGGACCATAGGCGCCGTACGTCGCTAGGCGGTTCATTTCCCGCGCTTTTTTTTTTTCCTCGCTGCCTCGTCGTTACACCGCAAATCGCCGGCCGCTGAGACGGATCGATCGTTGGCCGCGCGCTGTTTTGCGAGAACGACCATTTTGAAAATTACACTGCAGCGGGCGAGACCCGCCGCCCGGGTCGATTGCGACACTCGTCAGCGACGTCAGCCTTCGTCAGCCTGTACGGAAAAAAATAAACCCGTCGTCCGAGTTCGAATTAAGGCCTCTTATTCTGTTAATGTTAACGACAGTTAATAATATCGTTATCATTGTCATTGCGTAGCTTTTTTTATCATGTACAACATCTGTGCAATGGCAATGTAACGTTATGTCATTAAGAGTTATAGAATAGGGACCTAAATACCTCTTGGAAAGTCGTTGATCCTTCGTGATTCAATGAAATGGAATTTTGTTTACTTAGGTCCGGTTCCATCAATGTAAGATTAACTTTAACCTTGATTCAATTTACTCTATCTATTTCTAATTCTAAAAATCATGCCCGTTTCTATCAATGTAGTTTAATTTTAATTCGGTGTAGTTTAATTCTAATTCAATTAACTCTTCATCCTTTTCTAGTTCTGAGAATTAATAAAGAGTAAGTTGAATTGAGATTAAAGTTAATTTACATTGATAGAAAGTAGCATTAGGAAAACAAACAGTAAGTTAAATCGAGATTAAAATTAATCTTACATGAATCTTACAGAAACTGGGCCTTAGACTCTACGATTTTTCATATTATAAGTTATCCAGGAAATATTCTGAGATGTATTACTATCAAGCAACTTCTTGATAGTATCGAACTGAGATTAAAATTAAACCAAATTCGTAGAAATGTGCATATCAAGACTTTCATGGCGGATGTCTATCTAATAAGTAATGGGATGAAAAATAATTTTGAAGTGAACAGTTTAAGGGCGGGAGCATAGAGTCTTACATAATGCATAATGCATAAAAAAAATGAATGAATCAAAGTCCTTCGTTTTCTTCTTTTCCGTGAAATAAAAGATTCTGTGCTCCGACCTTAAGATCTTATTGCCAGATTTAAAGACGTGATTTTAGATAAAATTGGTCCTTGTTTCGCGATTAAATTAATTTGGATCGATGTTTGTAGCACACGATAGAATAATACTGCCCTGAGCGATGACCTGGAGCATGTTTCGCGCGGCTTCGATGCGGAATGAAATTAACGGGCGACATTGGCGCGTGAAGCATTTGCGGATGCACGCGTAAAAGCGCCGATACAGCGAGTCGTCCAATCGCGCAACAGGTCGCAGCGGCTGGTGCGAGAAACGGAGACTGTTCGCCCGTATATACTTTCTCTCTAATTTCGTTCCATCTTCTTGACTAAAGAAAACAACAGCCTCGCGCGTGCATTTGCATTAGATTACTGCCTCTCCTCAAGCGAACGTTTAAAAAAAATATTACTCCGCGAAACTGAACTTTCAAAGAGAGCTTATTTGTTCATAGATGGAAAATTTTCTTTATCCTTTGAAGAATCAAAATTCACAATAAATAACAAGTTAAATATTTCTCAAATTTTTAGAAGCTAGGGGACATTTTAATATTGATTCGTTCGTTTATATCTTATATATATTTTTAATTTTAATTTAATTATATAATTGTAATTATATTAAATATATATATATATATACATATATAATAAGTAATATATAACAAGTAACTCCAATTTATTGCAAGTTTAGAAATAATTCTAAATGTAGGACTAGGATTAAAACGCAAGAATGTTACAGAATATTTCCTTGAATATAAAGAATATTTGTGTGCGAACGAGCGTTTCTTTCAAAATTATCGCTACCATTGCTGCATGGTTGGCGCAAACACGCTCTTAATAAGATGCACCCCTCGGGTGCATAAGAGTACCGTCGTGTCTAGCCAGTATTTCTGCGTTACTGCCACCTAAATGAATAATTATGTTCCGCGCCGGGACTCACTCGTCTTTTGTATATGCAATACGCAATGATAGATAGTATCGAGCCGCCGATATGTGAAAGCTGATATACAGCTGGCGTGTGAAGTTTACGGAAGTTTCACCGTTTAAATTTATATTTTATAGGATTTTCCTCTTCCAGATGACAAGAAAAATTCTCAATAACGTTTAATATCGATTTTATAAGCGTGTATATGGACAAAGCTGAAAATAATATAAATCCTATAAATTCTAATATTGTACGCTACGTTATGTTATAATTACTTAGATACTTTTATTTGGATATTTTTATTTTATCGATTTATCGACTTCTGTTCGTTTCCCGTAGTTGCCGGCTCCATTGCCGATATGCAGAGAGTGCCTCGGCGCCACAATGGCCGGTAACAACAACAACAGTAAGCGAAACGCCAACGAAAAGCTAAGCAGGTGCTGCGTTTGTGGTGCGGCTCTGCATAATTCTTGTGCGCCACCGGAGCTTTCGATACTCGTCGATCGAGGTATAACTTGGTCCTGCGACGGCTGTTCGCCAACCTGCGCCGGCTGCCAGCTAGAACGGGAGTCGCAAAATTATCTCGTCAAGTGCGCCGGTTGCGTCAAGTGTTACCATCCCGCTTGCATCGATCCTGCCCTCGACAAGAAAGTCAAGGCACCCTGGAAATGTCGGCATTGTCAAACGGCACACACACCGGTTACCAAGGACGATGGTAAACGAGGCAAGGCGCAAGATGCGAATTCGGTCGACGACACGCCGACCAGCGCGAGGAAGAGGCTCAGCAAGTTACGCGAGAATAGAAAGTGAGTATAATTTACGTGTATTTGATCAATAAATGCTCTCTCTCTTTCACTCGCATTGTCTCGTAACAATATTTTCGACTTTGAAATAAAAAATACAATCGTGCAGTAATATGATTTTATATGACAGGATTAATATACATGTTGTTGATTACTTCTTTACAGATCGATGGTATCCAGAAAAAGCTTGGCGAACGCAACTCCAGGCAAGAAAAGCAATGCGGTAGTGGCTCAGGTTGACAGCAGCTCGGACGGTAATGCGGGTGTTGTCTCCCCTCGTCAACCACCTATGATTTCCTCTCCTTTACCACAACCCCCCACCCCACTCGCAGGCCAGGGTAGGCTGCTCGAGGAAAAGAACGACAGAATTTCCAAGGAGAAGCAAAAATTCTTTAGATTGAGCGCATTTAATGCTGAGCACAGTAAATTGAAGCGGGTGGGGGGCGGTGATAAATCTAGACCCTCGCGGAATGTTAACATTAGGTCTACTCGGGGCGGTACCGCGAACCCGAAGAAAATTGAAACGTCGCGCGTATCTAGTAGCAGTAGCAGCAGCAGCAGCAGCGAGGCTGGTAATAGCAGTGAGAGTTCAGAGGGCAGTAGTGATGAAGATGACGATGAGGAGGACAATAGCTCTAGCGAGAGCAGCGACTCCTCCTCGTCGGACGACGTCCAAAATGGGAGAATTAATTCTCCTAAGGCGAAGGCGCCATTCGCTTGTGACCTCGACGAGGACAAGCCGTGGGGCTTTGCCGCCGCTGCAGCAAAGCTGAACGTAGACTCGCCTTTCTTCAGTAATATCACCAATACTTTTGGCGCGTCTTTACCTAAACTCAATGTGGGCGATACGCCGACCTTTGGCTTACACATACAACAGCCAGCTACTATCAGTTCATCAGATAGTAAAAAGAAAGACAAATCCGAACGTAATGCCGGTGTTGCAAGCACGGATAACAAGGTCAAGCCCGGAAGCGGTCAATTGAGAGGTCTCTTCGATGGTTTGAGTCACTTTTTTTCAGCATCTGCAAATAGCAGGGCAAGATCGACTGGTGCACCGGCACCGAATTATGCTCCAGATCGGAGAAAAAGGCCTAACGTGGAAGATACTGCTAAAACGAACAAAATTCCGAAAGGAACACAGAGAAACAAATCAGACGACTCGACTGGCATGAGTAAACTCAAGGATCGCAAAAAGACTGAAGCTACCTTTGAGATATCGAGATTACCGAAGCCTGGTATCTTTGTACCTTCTGACGAGAGTGTGTTAAGTTTATTTAACGAGAAATTACCGAGAATGACGCCCTCGGGTCTGGTAAAAACTGCAGTGAATAGTAAAAGACACGAGCACGAGAGGAGAAAACTGATGCGAGACGCACCGTCACTTGTAAAATGCGCCGCGGATCCATCATCACCGTCAACGAAACACGAGCAGCAACAGTCACGAAAGAAACAAATGGCTTCGGATACGAACATACAAATACGCCACCCTGTACCCGCCGTTGGGAAATCCTCAGGCCTCGGTTTTGATCCTGTCCAATCAAATCCTAATCCAAAGTCCAATCCACGAACCTGTACTAGCGCCACCACCACCAACACCACCACGACACCCCGCGCGACACCCTGCTCCATCAGGAAGGGTAAGAGTCTACCCCACCCGTTCACAAGTTCCTAACCTCGATGCACCCTAAAAAAAGTCGCAATGAAGACTTCCTTCTAATCTAATCCTAGCTCACGATCACGTGGATGTGTTGGCGGTGTGGTGTTATGATGAGTGTGGTGTTAATGACCGTGCGTTTGATGACCGTAACTTTTTTTCAAGATAACGTGATTGTTCCGATGTGTAGTAAAGTTATAAAAATTATCTAGTTTAAGAGGATCCTAAAGCCGTCTGTATTACCGACTAAATCGTAATTTTTGTATAACAAATACTTTTTTCTCTTTCACAGATTCGAAAATCCTTTTCCAGGATTAAAGTATACGCATTAATACGTGTTTGTGAGGTGAAATTTATGTCGAGAATGATAAAATATTTTTCTTAAGATTTCAATTTCGAAATTTTTTGTCGTTCTCGGCATAAATTTCACCTCACAAACACGTATTAATGCGTATACTTTAATCCTGGAAAAGGATTTTCGAATCTGTGAAAGAGAAAAAAGTATTTGTTATACAAAAATTACGATTTAGTCGATAATACAGACGGCTTTAGAATCCCCTTAAAAACATGTTCAATTAAAAAAATATTTTATATATAAAAAATTTAATCACAATTTAATATGATTGATCTTAAAAACATATCGCGAACAATCAGGTTTCTTGACAGGATGTTAATCTGCTACATAGTGTAAAACCAATGATAACGTGTAGATATATTCATTGCAGGAAATGTATAGAAATGTAATAATTAGAAGATACATCTATTAGAAGAATTTTTTTTATAAAAAATTCATTTTCATTTGTTTTACACTGTGGATACTATTGTGGTTATTGCATGTTAATCATATTATTACTTGGCTCTGGCATTTTTTTCCTTTGTCCATGCTACATTTGGAAATGGCTATCAAATTAAGAAATACTAAAACAATTTTGAAGAATACATCCTTTTGTAGAGGCCTTCATCCTTTTATTTATTATTTTAGATTTAGTCATCTTATCATTTTTCAGGATATTTATACAGGATACATAACTATAATTTTGCATCTGCAAACGTATCACATCATGTACATATAACATTCGCACTTTTACAGAGAAACTTTAATTTCTCATTATATAACATTTTGACTCTTCTTTATTTTGACTAATTGACCGATTTATAGTTTACTTCTTTTTGACATCAGTCGCGCAAAACAAGTCCTCTTGTTTAATTTCGGCAAGTTAAGAGACGTTACAAAATTTTGTTTTTCAAAAAAAAATACATACACGTGATCAGTCTTGCACATTTTATGCAAAATGAAACTCATTTTGTATACTGTGCAATGTTTAATCAAACGCTACGTGATCGATTCGTTCTCTTTTCTTCCCCTCCTTGTACAAAAACCGAGGTATAATTTCCAGGCACTGAAGAAAAATACGGCACTGGGTGGCTTATTTTACTCAGCCGCTCTCCTGTACCATTCACACTGGAGCCTACCTGCTGCTGCTGACACTTAGCAGGCACTGTTATATACCACCGCCCCCTTACCTGTTCACGAAAAAAATAAAAGACAAGAAAGTTCCTGCCGTCGAAGAGCCAACTTTGATACTCTGCCAACACATCCCACTAATCTAACCCACAGCTTTGCTTTGGATACTACTTACATTATTAACGGCAAATGAATTATTCGCATTCTTTTGTCATATTACATTAGATCGCTGTTATCACCATGCTATGCCGTTCGATTAATTTTGCTTTCTTTTTATGTTTGACCCCAACCGATTTCTCCAACAAGACGTGACTAACCCTATTACATTTGACATCGTTTACTAAAATCATTAATATTTAAATCGCGGCTAATAAACATTAGCAAAATTGCCTTCACTCTTTGTACATTTAGAAAAAGTCATTGTTACAATATCAACGTAATTTTAATTTTTATCTTGTAATGTGCAGCATCAGTGCGTACTTCAACATACTTCAAAAATAATATTTTCAAACTATACGCATATATGATGTATTTAATTATCGTGTCTTATTCATGACATTTCTCATTTACGAATTCGTTCGTTACATTGACACATCATTTTTCCTATTTTATCTCATACAATAAACTATTGCAGTTGTAGGTAGCAGTATCTCGTAAAACAATTATTAGTAATTAAATATTGACTGAATTTTTATAAAATTGATTACAACAAAAAAAAAAAGAAAACATTGTTCAAGAAAGATAATATTAAAATGCACAGATCGCTTGGACGAATTCGGTTAACACTCGTAATCATTTTTCTTCTTTTTACAGAAGAACCAGTTGTACCCCAAACCTTACCCCCAGGAGTCACACAGAAAGATGTGGATCTCATCAAAGAGGCTCGTGAGAGGGCTCGGCTGACGGTTAGCAACGACGAGAATGAGCAATCGTTGTGCGTTAACACGCCGAATGCATCCGGTAACGCACCACGAAATCCTGCCGCGATAGTATTCGGTCGGTACGAAGTGGAGACATGGTATTCGAGTCCGTTCCCTCAAGAATATGCACGATTACCGAAATTGTTCTTCTGCGAGTTTTGTCTCAAGTACACGAAAAGCCGGGCTGTGCTGGACAGGCACATGGACAAGTGTCAGTGGAGGCATCCACCCGCCACCGAAATTTATAGGTGCGATGGATTATCCGTGTTTGAGGTATGTAGTATAACAAATATTTTACAGCTTTTCTCACTCGATTAACAAAATTAAAAGGAATATTTTTATATTTCAGATCGATGGTAACGTAAACAAAATATACTGTCAAAATCTGTGTTTACTGGCGAAGTTATTTTTGGATCACAAGACTCTTTACTACGACGTCGAGCCATTTCTCTTTTATGCTATGACCAAAAACGACAAACACGGCTGTCATTTGGTAGGTTACTTTAGCAAGGAGAAACACTGTCCGGCTCAAAGGTACAACGTATCCTGCATTATGACTCTGCCGCAGTATCAACGACAAGGTTTTGGCAGGTTTCTCATAGAATTCAGTTACCTGTTATCCAAGGTCGAAGGTCTTCCGGGAACACCGGAGAAACCGCTTTCGGACCTCGGTCGAGTGTCGTATCATTCCTTCTGGAAGAGCGCAGTGCTCGAATACCTGGACATGCATCGGAACGATACTGAGATCAAGCTGGGCGATATCACGAAGGAAACCGGCGTATCAGCGCACGATATCGCTACAGCAATGCAATTGCTTGGATTTATAAGATCGGTTCATTTGCCAGGAGATGCGAACACTAGTAAAGTGGCTGTGGTAGTCGATTGGAGCAAGGTAGATGCTCACATGGCGAAAGTACGAAAGAGTTTGCGCATCAAACTGGATGCCGACTGTCTCAGATGGATACCATTAGTCACGCAGATCCCTAATCCGTATCAGAACCAGGAGGAGAACGGTGATACTAGCTCGGAAATGTCTCCTGCAGTTGAGCCTAAACCTGTGCCAGCTATTGTCGAGAAGATACAAAGAGTGAAGATAAAGAAGAAATCTCGGGGTAGAAGAGTAAGCCAAAGGAAATCGACACCTTTGAAATCGACACCTTTGAAATCGACACCTTTGAAATCGACACCTTTGAAATCAACACCTTCGAAATCGACACCTTTGAAATCAACACCTGTGAAACCGAAGGCTTCGCAAAAGACTGCAACATCTAACAAGGATGTATCCAAAGAAGAGAAGGATGTTAAAGATACGAAGGAGATTAAGGCGGCGAAAGAGTTGAGAGAACCAAAAGAATCCGTAAGGGAAAGCCGTAACGTCGAGAGCACAGAGAATCGGAAAGATTCTCGCTCGGAAACAGACGCTAAGAGTGTAACGTCTACACCGAGAAACGCGCGCGCCCTTGGCTCGGCAAGAAATGTAACTCCGCCGAAATCGACGCCAATAATGACGATGTCGAGGAGAAGAATCAGACCACCTAAAACGCTTATGTCCGAATCAATCATCACACCTTTAAGAAAACGAAAACATTCCGAGAAGATTGAGGCTGAGGAAGAGAAAGTGGAAGTCAGCAGTAGGAAAAGGACGCGAGAATCTCTAAGAGAAAAAGAAAAGGAAAAGGAGAAAGAGCGGGAAAGTGAACGAGAGCGCGAAAAAGAGAAGAATAAAGTAAGAGAGAGGGATAATAAAGCAAAAGAAAGAGAATCTCTGAAAGAAACTTTGGTGGACACTAGAAAAACGCCTCCTAAGTTAGATTCTGTGTCGAGTCCACCTAAACCGGCAAAGAAACAATGTAAAGTGGACGATATTTTGTTGAAAGTTACCAACAGACAAACTAAGTTGCAGGCAAAGGAAAAGAAAGCTCTGGAGGATGTGACGCAGTGTAATGGTAAAGAGGAAGTACGGGATATTAAGAATTCGTCACTATCTAGGCGGAGTAGAAGTAAAGCGACGGAAGCCCTAAAGATGCCGCAACTTACGCCTGAATCTCCCAGCACGAAGAATAGAGCCGAAAGTCCTGTGATACCGCCACCTTCATTGTCTCCACTGCCTGAGTCGATGAAGAACTCTCCCGTTCAAAATAAACAGCCGCCTGTGCCAGAGTCACCGTCCACGAAGCACTCCGGTAACAACGATAATAAGAGCGAGGAGAGCGCAGAGGACAATGGTTTGCCCGTTCCCACGGAAACGGAAGTAGTATCCGCGAGTTCCGGCGAATATGAGGGCGGTGATGAGGATGAAGGGGAGGAGGAAGAAATAACTGTACCAACGCCTAAACCAGTGACGCAATCGGCCTCGTCCAGCACGGAGAACCCCGTGAAAGAATCGTGTGAGGACGAGAAAGCGGACAACAAGATTCAGGAGAAAGACAACGACGAAAGTTCGTTGCAGAAGGTGGAAGCAGCGGATCTACCACCAACGGTCGGCGACGATCAGACTGAAACTTTAAACGAATGTGATAAGGACTCCGAGATTGACAAGCGCCCAGTTTGCAGTCCGGAGGCATCGAAATCAGTACCTGAACCAGTTGTTTCACCAAAAGAGGAGGAAATTGAAAAATCGGAGAGCAGCGTCATGCCGAAGAAGGATGATAGCGATAGTTTTCCTAAAGAGGAGCTCGTTAGCGAAACGCCGAAGGATGTCAAGATTGATCTGTCGCGACCGAAAACGGAACCTTTACCCGCAGAGAAGAAAGATACATGCACTCTCATCAACGCGGTGGTGACATCGGAAGCCGAGCCTCTCACGCCGCAGGAGAAAACGTTACCCACTGTAGAACATCAGGATACAACCTTGCAGTTACAAACTCAGACGGAGGAACTGAAACAGCATTCGCCTGAGAGCGGTAAAACCACGCCGCATCTTGAGAATCCGGGTTCAGTGAAGAGAACACCACCGTCGCAACCAGATTTACCATCTATGGGAGTCTACACACCGGACTCGACGACTAATTCTGTACACTCGTTGCATTACAGCCAGTGCGATCTAGATGTGAGTCAATTGGGCCTGGAATCACCCACTTCCATAGCCAGTGATCTTGCATCGCAAAATAGCGTGGAGAGACCTCCCAGTGCTTTACCATCTATTCCGCCGCCTGCAAACGTACCGATCTCAGTCGCCATGCAGATTACGACGCCTGTTACGTCATCGGTGTCGGTGAATATGCCGCAGCAAGTGCAGTATGCCGATTGCTCGATGCCGCAGCATACACCACCGACCCATCATCCGAATATCCATCCAATGCATCAACCGCATACCCCGCAATCTCTTCAACAACCACGTACTCCGCAGAGCATCCCGACCCAGAGCCCACAGCCACTTCCGCAGAGCCATACGCCGCAACCGATGCCACAATCGCACACGCCGCAAAGTATACCTACGCAGAGTCCGCAACCATTGCCACCAAGCCATACGCCTCAGCCGTTGCCCCAATCACATACGCCACAACCGATGCAACTATCGTTGGCACAGAGTCAAAGTATGGCGCACAGTCAATCTCAGTCTGCACAGTCGCAACAGCAACAACAATCTACGCATCAGCAGCAGCCTCAACAACAGCAAACTCAATCTCAATCACACAGCAAGCGCGCCAGCGGTTCACAGACCACACACAGATCCAGGTCGACGCAACAGAGTAGTAGGTCACATCGAGCTACCCCACCGACTTCTCATACCACTCAGACTTCTCAACACAGCGTTGCGACGTCGCAGACCAGTCACAGCACCGTGGCACACACGGCGCATGTTGCGATGCCACCGCAGTATCAGCAATCGCCGTCGTCGATGAGCGTACCACCGGCAGTACATCCGCATTCGCACACTCCGCACGCCGCGCATTCGCACAACATGGCAGTGATTTCGCAGGGTAACTACATGGCAGTAGCGGGTTCGCAGGGCTTCCCACAGAATACCTATGCTGTGATCCAACATCGTAGCGGCCGTTCCGGCGCGCCGACACCTTGCACCACCGCCACGAATTTCTACATACAAACAAATCCTCCGATGCCACCACATTCGCATACCCCAGCGCCGGCTCCACTCTCTACTTCCGGTGGTGGTCATCAGACCACCAATTCATGCAGTCTCGCGAAATTGCAACAACTGACCAACGGTCTGGAGATGATACCACCCACGCCGCCACCGGCGATGAACCTCACGCCGCCGCCACCCATCCCACATACTATGACACCACCGCAGACATCGCGGCAGCTACCAACGCCACCTCAAGTTGGACCATTGGGCTACGCAAAAAATTATTGTTACAACGTCAACACCGTGCCTCCTGGCACGCCCGGACCGCCTAGCCGATCCACCTCACGCTCGTCCGCGAACAATATGCCATCGCTCACGCAGCCGTATCCCAGCGAGAGTCTCTACCGGCAGACCCTCGATCCGAGCGGTACCTGCCCACAGATGCAAAGTGCGGCGAGCCGCGTCAGCCCGAATGTTGCCCTCAACACGAATCTCATGGCAGCCGCCCAGTATAGTTATCGAGTAGCGCAACCAGCGACCGGTTATATGAACCAAGCAGCGCAGCTTGGCGGCTTTATGAACCAGGCAAGCCAGCTACCAGTCGGCGTGGTGAACGTACCAGCACCTTATCCGCAGGACCCGCACCAACAGAATCCGGCGGCTGTTTACACTACGTACCACGGATACATCAACGGTGGTCTGATGCAACCCCTCAACAGCTCCATGAGGCCGCGCTAGCCACCGCGATTATCGCCTACTACAATCGGATCAATCTCTCTCGACGTTCGGACGGACGAACGAACTTCTTCGCGCGACAAGTTAATGCTCTCTTCGATACGACCATCGATAGCGACCCATCTTCGATCTTCTACCATGTAACTGACGCCGCGGACTGTACTTCCCCGACCACTCGCTGCCTTCACCAGCTCTGTCCGCAGACTTGTTCGAGTCTTCTCGTCACACTGATCCATTTGCGACAATCCTCTTTTCCGATCCAGGTGCTCCACGGAGCCTCCGAAGATGATGGTGCTGCAATCGCTGCGATTGGCGAATACAAATGGCATACATCGATAGCTGTAATGGACAGTGCAGATCGCAAGATAGCTCTGTGACACGCTTATAAGCAGAATCTACGTTCGGTAATCCGTTCGTCAAGCACACAACCTTATTTTAGTTCTTTATCGTGACCCAGCAGATTATATTCGCGAATGACTGGTGTACCTAGTACAATCAAAATCGTTGCGCGAATATATATATGCTTATTACTGTTTTAACTGCACATTCAATTTCAGAAAAACAGGAGGAGAGAGATAAGGGAGGATAATTGATATTGATATAACCCTTTCGTCTCTTTATCCGCGTCCGTCGACAGCGGGACGTTTCTCTTCTCCGTACTCGAGGAAGGCTCGTATTAAACTGATTCTTAACTTGTCGACAAAGATTGCACACAAGGTACAATTTAATCATAGTTATCGATCGGTGATTCTTCGAAGGCACGAGTTCGTATACTTGTGCATTTTAAATAGAAAAAAAAAAAAGAAAGGGAGATCAGACGTTATCTTGGACGGATTAATTTCTGTCGGCCAAGGTATCGCTCTTTCATTTCTAATTTCAAAGAAAGAAAGGGGGGGGGGGTAAAAGAAAAAAAAATGCGGATATATTTACGAATAATATTCTGTTTGATATTATCAATTGTTAAACATTGTTATTTAAGTTGGCACACTTGTACTTTACTGTATCATAAAGAAGAAAAGATAACTGCGTAATGCTATGATAATCCTCATTGTATTATTACGGAAGTCGTTTAATTGTCGCCGACATCGTCTCACCATTGTAAAATCGTCAATCTCGATCGTCAGCGCCATCGTTTACATAATTTTTATCAATTGTTATCATTATTATTATCATTAATAATCATTACTATTGTGACAGATGATGAAACACATACAAAACAGACACCCACACAAAAAACACACACACACACACATACAGAAAGAGACTCACACAAGAAACATATTCATGCGTTATATTTTAATTGTCACATGTATGATGTCACACCCATTCGTTCGGTATTCATTACTCTCTGTATGTTTTTATTATCTAATATCGCGAGAGGGTAGCTCTAGTTTCGGAAAGAATAACGGAGCGCGCAATCAGGCTCTTCCACGAAGCGTCGCGAGACTCGTGCCGAAATTATTTTTTGTATCGAAATCGCGAGAGAAAGCATACGTCGATTTCCCTTCGCGAAGTGAAGGAAAGAGGAACGGTAGTGTGAAACACGTTACCCCGAAGATATTGCCCCGAATCGCGTAATTTCCCTCCCTCGTTGTGGGCGACGCTTCGCGGAACGGTCGTGACGACAAAAAAAATAATATATTTATGGTACGAAACGTTACGAGTTTAATTTTTTCAGACGAGAGAAACGAAAGAAAAACGGCAGATCGCCTAGCTTAGAGTATAATTGAATAAGATAATTAATAATGTATAAAAATACATCAATATTTATTGTACATAGATCTAAAAAAGACTACTAACAAATAAAAAAGAAATCAAAAATATGTAATCGCGTCTTTGATTGTTTCCAGGTGCCACGTACGACGACATATTGCATGTAAGATCACCTCCTTGCGCGAGATAGACCCTCTACAAGCTTTAGTTACTTCATCCTGGACATAGGAATGCGATCACATCTCTAGCTTGCATTTGAAGGATTCTGAGTAAAAGTGAAATAAGTCCATAATTTATGTGGTTTCTTGGGGGAGATATTTATATTTTCTCTTAGATTTTACATATTACATTTCTCTACTTTCTCTTACTAGATATATTACTTGGATATATAATTATAGCTTCTTGAACCTTATAACTTTATGGATTTAGTCCACTTTTATCTTAAATGCTTCACTTGGCTTAGAGTTGATGATAATTTACGCGTCATTACTCATATTCATTACTCTTATTTCTTTTTCACGGATTACCTCGAATGTGTGAACGATCGTTTCCTCTTCCGTTTCCTCTCCTGACGTCGTTTCTTCTCCTCGTTGGCAAGATCCACATATTTCTTTCTCTGTTCGGGAGTCATCCGGGACCACAATTTGCCCGCAGCTCGCGCTATCACGGTGACATGCTCATTCGGTTTTTTGCTACGAAGTCGCAGAAAGAAAATGATGAAAGGATTCGTCGCTCGAGAACGGTGCCCGTCCTTTTGGCCCTGTGAACTTTGGCTGGCGGCTTTACCGCTTCCATTCGCGGGTTGTCTACCTTTTCCGGTATCTGCGCTACGTGAAAGGCAAAACTGCAAAGTATGCTTTTGCGTGTCCTATTGATCGATAAGTCTTTCGTATAGATATAGATTGCAGGAAAATGATGCGTATATTTTTCTTGGCTTTTGACGCTTTTTCAAAAATTTAAAATGGATGTAAATGAGTGACTCAAACAAGCCTGTTCCAAGAACGAATCAAGAATAAAAAATGCAGAGTTATACGAGACCAGTTCCGTCATAAAGTAGAAATTATCTTACTCGCTCTCCTTCCGGTCTTTATGTATCTTGGGAGGTTGCGCGGAACTGGCGTTTCCCATTTCCGCTTCACCTTACGGAAGTGTCAGCGAATTAGTGTTACAATTAGTGTTACTTGATAATTTATTATTTATCATTCACGCCGGTCTCAGTACGGTGATTTTATCCACCAGGGACAATTGTCACATTGACATTTGTATCAGAAAGACCGTCTATTGTTTTTTCAAAAGACAAACACGATTTTAGTATCACTTGATATTACAAAAGGGAAATCATTCTCAATCCATTCAATTAATTTAATATTGCACATATTATCTCTTATTTTCTATCTTCACTTTAACAAAATTTCTAATTAGTAATAATTATTTTACAGTTATAATAGGAAATTTAGCTCTCTTATGTCTCTTATAAAATTCGACATACGTTTAATCTAAGACTTACAAATTATGCTATGAGGAGAACGGCGTTACAAAAATCCTGGCTTTTGTTAGTAAATCCAAAATTTACAAATTTCTGCTCCATTTAATACACTTTGTATAAATACATCATATTATTATTTTTATATTATATTATATATGCAACGTTATAATTCTCCTCCGGTCTGCGCCGCTTTCTTCGGTTTCTTATTTTTGCTCCACTTGTCGGGACAGTAACATGCCTGTTTCTGAGCGTCGAGGAAACTCTTGCAACCCAACGTAATCGTTCCCGTGAAAAGAGCCTTGGCCGCAGCTTTACACGTCTTGACGATACTGCCGGCGGTGGTTTGATACGTGTCACAATATTTGTAAAGACATCTTTTGAATTCTAGATCGCACTTCTCCTTATCTGTGTTGCAAGTGTCGTAACAAATGTCGTGAGCGTCGCAGCACTTTGTCATTTCAGCGAGTGGAAGGTATTCTTGATTCACCTACAAATATTTGTAATAATTTGAAACGATCAAGTAGAGCAATAGCCTAGTCAACACCAATTAAGTAACATAAAATCAATAGGTGGTACAATTTCGAACAATTTTGAATGAAATCTTCAAAGTTCAAGTTTGATTTTTTCTTCTGTTTGGTACATACCCAAATAGCCAAATGCAGTGTATTTGCTGACATGTTGCAGCAACCAATTTCGACAAACTCAGGACAAGGTGAGACAGCATTATGTCTGTCGCGTTGAACTCAATGGAATTCAAATTCTTGCGATAGCAAATTGATGACAATATGTCAACATGAATATCCTCGACAATAACTAGTGTTGTCATATTGTCAGCATTTTGTTAGCAATGAGCTCAAGATGAAACGATTAATTATTCGTTGCTAACACATTGCCGACATCATAATGTACCACCATTGCTCACAGTTTGTTCTAGAAATTTCGACAATTGATTACATATATAAGCAGTCATGTTGTTGTATTTATAATATGTCCTATTTTGATGTCAGCAAATGTACAGCAAATATATAACAACATATGCAATGTATTAGTTTGCACAACACGCTATATCACGCTTGGCTATCTGGGTACTCTTCATTATCCTCCACACAATGATATGAGGCGATTTATCAAACTTGAATCTTGAAAATTGGATTCTTTCTTTCGTTCAAAATTGTATCATCTTATTCTATATAATTTCACACTCAACAATATAAATGAAATATAATACATACATATTTTACGCAATAATTACATTATTGTTGAATGTGAAATTATAACATTGATGTTATGTTGCTATTACTTCATTTATATTTATTAAAGTCCAGGATAACGTCAAAATTACATTAAAATGATCATGATTGATTGAAAAGTGACTTTTAATAATCATTTTGATGTCATCTTGAATTTTTGTTCTCTGCTTTGGTATAATTAATATAATTAAGAATGTTGCAAGCAAGACAGATACTGTAAAATATATAGACTTCGAGTAATATCGTAAATTAAATTATAAACTTAACTAGATTAAATCACAAGCTCGACCACATTAAATTACAAGCATTAACTAAGTTGTAAATTTAATTGCTGACTTAGATTGTAAATTATCAAGAAATGTATATATTAAATTATAAATGCATGACGATGCACACTTGTTTATGCAGTTAATTGACAAACAAAAATTCGATAAAAATTTTTGTTATATTATATGATACATATAGAAACATTGCATATCACTTATCGCTTATTTATTTCCTCTCCAGGAAACACACCAACCTGAATACCAAGGGATCCGCATCCGTCACTTCGCGGTGTGTGATTCCAGTTTGCCTTCGGCGTGGATCCTGAAAATGATTTGAATAATGCGCCATTTGTTCAATCGCAACCGCTCATCCAATTACGACGCACCATGTCAGTTGTCGCGTTTCACATTTGTGATTTGTGCGCTCACGAGAAACAAGAGATATTATTCATTGCAATTTTTTCCTTCATAACCTCTGCGATCGATACGGAAAGCGTAACAAAATGGCAGTTGAAAAAGGAAAATAATTTTTATTAGCGAAATATATGCGCAAAAATTAATGGGACAATCTCGACTAATCTCTGATTAACTTAATCATCGATTGACAAATTAATCGGCGATTAATTATCAAATAATATCTATATTATTTGCTTACAATAGAATTATTGATATTTTGTTGCGTGACATATAACAGAAAGATTCATTAGACTTGTTCTTTTTGGCACCTTTCATCTTTCTTCCTTTCTCTCCAGGAGGAAAGAAGAGGAAGAAAGATGAACTGGTGCAAAAGTTCAGCCAGAAAGAACAGGCCACTTCACTACGTAATTAAACCAAGATTAAAGTTAATCTACATTGGTAAAAATGGACATAAAGGCATTAAGTTTTTCATTTTCACTTTCTGGTGAACTTGTGATTCAAACTTAATCTTACTTAAGTTTATAATATAAAAATTGTTTTTTTTAGCTTAATCACTAAATTAATAGTTTTGTAGTAGTTATTTAAAAAATTACTACAAAACCATGTTTAAAAAAATACAATTTTTATATTATCATAAGATTAAAGTTAACCACAAGTTAACCACATACAATAGATGTTCTTGTTTATCCTGTAGGTTAAACAAAGACACCTATCGTATAGGTCGCGGACTAAGCGTACGGTGTAAACGTAGCCATTGATTCGAGTCACTGATTCAGTTAGACCCGATTTTTTATTTTCTGATGAACTTGTGGTTAAACTTAACCTTATGATAATATAAAAATTGTATTTTTTTAAATAACTATTACAAAACTATTAATTTAGTGATTAAGCTAAAAAAACAACTTTTATATTATGAGAACTTAAGTAAGGTTAAGTTTGAATCACAAGTTCACCAGAAAGTGAAAACGAAAAACTTAATGCCTTTATATTCATTTTTATCAAATGTAGATTAACTTTAATCTTGGTTTAATTTATTTTATTGTAATATGCTTAAAACTGTAAAGAGATAAAAAAATAAGTTAAACCGAAGTTAAAGTTAATCTATATTAATAGAAATGGACAATTGGACATTAATCAAAGAATGATGTAAGGATACATCATGAATCAGAGTTTATGATCAAATGCTCCAAAAATATCGTAAGGGAACGGGGCCAAAAGGAAAGGGGTGTAGAAAGTGCAATTAAAAGCCAGAGAGATCCGCGCGGATCGATCGAGGAAACCGACCAATAGCGTCGCATCGTTGGAGAATAACCTGATAACGCGACGATGACAGCTGATGATATGACACGTTGAAATTACCCACCGTCAGGACACTTGAAGACGCAGTGCTCCTCTACGGCGGCATCGAACACCTCGTGTATGTCCTTGATCTTCTTCGCCACGGTTATGGCGTTGGCGAAGAGGTCGTGGAAGACCGTCTCCGCCGCCAATACCGCGTCACGTAGATTTGTCAATAACCCGGCGCCGTAACCGGACCAGGCATACGCCAGGAACGTCAGCACATAAATTATGATCTTGCGGTACCGCGTCAGATCCATTTCTTCCTCACTTCGCGGCCGATCGGCCCTGGATGGACACGATCGAGCGACTCTCACTAAACTGCGGATATTTTTAGACAGGCGTGTGCGTGTCCACCACCGTCATCGAGGTGGACACGTGGTGCCCCGTGTTGTCGACCGTATCGACTTGAACTTGATTATTCCGCCTTTTTTTAGCTTATAGTTTTTTTCACTCGCGCTAATAAATCCTTCCCGCGACAGGATTGATACGTCGATTTGCAAGAGAGAGGAAACCGAGAGTGCAGAAAGAGCAGCTGACGAAAGACGCGTAACTTTCTATTCGTGAAAAATAATAAAATAATGCGTAAATTTACGTAATTCGACTAATGAATGCGCTAAAATTTGAAGCAATTCCTTTATGTAGATATTCTATACAGGTAAATTAAAATTGTCAATCATAGTTAGTTTTAAAGTTGACTTCGACCGTACTGCAATTAATACTTAATCACCGATTAACTCGTTGTGTAATAATATCGCTTTTATTAATTAAATGGAATTATCAGTTTTTTATTTTTTCAAAAATAAAGTTGGAGATTAAGAATAACAAATTAAAAAATTTTCTTGTAATTTTTGCCGTAA
This sequence comes from Mycetomoellerius zeteki, assembly GCF_001594055.1. NCBI lineage: Eukaryota > Metazoa > Arthropoda > Insecta > Hymenoptera > Formicidae > Mycetomoellerius > Mycetomoellerius zeteki. The sequence goes on from NW_017257294.1 coordinate 2,304,202, forward strand.
GAATTATTCAACAATAAACAAATCAATCAAATTCTAACTTTAATCTAGTTGAAATTTAATTGAAAAACCTTTAACTTAAATAAAAAAAACGCAACTTTATTTTACAAGCTACTTTTCATAAATAAAATTTAAATGACTAATTAAGTAATTAAAGTAAAATTAATAAGTGAAATTATAATTGATGTTTACGCAATCATATATATTTACCTTTATTTTCAATAAAGAACGCAATCAATGAAAGGGTAGGAATTAAAGTCCATTCAAAAGATATCTTTTTTTCTCTCTTATATCAGTATAGATGTATGTTTGATTTATTGTTAGAATAATTTGTTCCTTATTACGAACGAATTATTTTCACAATTTATCACAAGACGCTTCGACGGTGGAAATTCAAAATTTTTTTACAAGTTCGCCACTCTGTAACAATTTCTTTACGTCGGTACCGCCTCCTAAACACTCTCCGTTGAGGAATACCCTGGGCACTGTCCTGGCGCCAGTTATTTCACCCAGCACATCTTGTATTTCCTGCGCATCCTCTCTATCGTCTAACTCTACCGCTGTGTACGACTTCTGCAACGAGTCAAACACCTGCACAGAAATTTAATGAAATTGATTAAAATAAATAAACTATAAATTAATAATTTATCACTAATTCCCTTATTTTATAATTAATAATAAATATAATTTAGATATTAAATTATTATATTTAAATTTACATATCGTAGTGTAGAAAACGCGACATAATTTTTCAGCAAATTGCAAATTAGTGTAAAAAGGGCAATTTTTTATAGAATATAATATTCAATAAACTCACGAAAAACTGCAATGTTGATATACTTAAACAGGGAGAAAATAAAACTTGATTAATTTTCAAAGATACATAGATGCTAAGAATATCAGAAGGTATTTCTTTAATTTCAGAAGCCCGCATGCGTCAAACAATCAACAAATCAAATACAGCGAGATAACCACTTGTCACGTACGTGACATAGTCGTTTCGTTTTTAATTTCATATTAAGGGGGCACCTCATGTAAAGGATAAAAAAAATTGAAAAAATTTTTTTGCATAATTTAATAATTTAATTTAATTCGAAGAATTGACGTAATTATAGATGATTTTATTGCAGACCGTCAAGTAAGTAAAGCTCCGAGCGCGCGTTGCGCTTTGTCGACCCTTAGGCTTTGAACACAACTGGAAAATTTATTTTGTGTATCCTATAGAGACTGGCTGCTTTCCTTTTAAGAGACACAGTCGACACAACTCGACACAAGTGTCGTTCTACCTTTGTCACTCTCTGAATGTCAAGAAGGATAGAACGACGCTTGTGTCGATTTGTGTCATCAAATAGAAAGCAGTGATTATACTCTATAATGTACATTCAAATTTACTTTATGGGCCCAGCATAGCAGATTAGCTGTTAGTACTCGAAAATTGTTGGTTATATATACTTAAAACTTTAAACGCGTTTTTCTCAAAACTACTTTTTTAAAATTGGCGTGCAAAATAAACTCAAAAACTATTCATCCGATTGAACCCTCCCTGTGCACAGATCTAGATAAGTACTTTCCTCATAAATTGAACCTTTTTATTTTTTATAATTATATTGTTTAAATAAATTACTTTTATTACATAATTAACACGAAAATTTTTCGTAGCAATCGATATTTTTTTCTTCTATGTGTCGCCATTTTTATAATTTGACATTATTCTCTTTAAAAATAGATTCAATTAATAACGTAAGCTCTACAAAAAAGGAATCGTTTTTGTTTTTTTGTTTCAGATAAATACAAACAGCGTTACATTGCACGCCGATGCACCAAAATTAAATTATTGTAAATATAAAATTCACATTGTTTTTCTATCAAAAAAAATTTTTTTAGTTCAATATTACAATAACATATCCTGAAAATTTCAAAAGAATTTGTCGTATAGTCTCCTATTAAAAAATTTCGAAAGATTACATTATTCTCAGCACGATACATGAGGTGCCCCCCTTAAACAGAGAGCACAAGTACCTCCTTGGCCATTTTACAGTAAGGGCAGTACGTCTTGGAGAATATGACAACCGAGTCCTTGGCGATCAATTCTTTGACGAAGTCTCGCGTCGACGGCATGATGGTCCTTTTTGTACTGGAAACTATACCCATTCTATTGAGCTAAAGAGATCATTACGCTTGATTATGCCTCGGCGCTTTAGCACGTGTTGGCGTTAACGTTTGCAATTCATTTATGAATAGATTCGAATCGCGTCCGATGTCCGATGTCCATTGTTCGTGACGTTCGGAGTTTGACAGAGAAAACTCGCATTCTGAGAGCTTTGGATGACATAATGTATCTCTACAAAAATCTTGCTGATGGATATCGGACGTGGGTTGAATCGATCGGTTACTCTTACGATAATCATGTATTCATGCAGCATCCACTTTATTATCACAATTAGCAATGTCTGATAGAAATTCAGCCACTTGCATATTAAAACTGATATATGATATTAATAAAATTAAATATAAAAGTATATGAATATTTTAATCGATTAAATACCTAATAATGAAATATTGCCACATTATTTTTTTAATATGCAGAATATATATGTACTATTTCATTGTCAAAATTGATTACATTACTTCACTTCCAAGTAGAACAACAAGTCACGATGAACGTCAAAATAACATAAAAATGAATCGGAAATTATTAAAATATGACTTTTAATGATTATTTTAGAGTCATTTTGACATCATAATGACTCGTTCTGCTTGGGCTGCATTTAGATATTTTATATGAAACAATCTCTTGCCAACTAATTATTTTAAAATAATTAATCGTATCATAATATTCTGCCAATTTTGATACAATTGAAAAATCGAGAATATATCGTCGTTTATAAACTATTTAATTATTTCTTTTAAATCGAATGTTTTGGTCAGTGTGACAACAATAACTCGGTGAGAAACGAAGTAGCGAATGTGCTACATTGTTACATTTTAGCATTAAGATAACAACACGCGCCCGAGGCACACGAGAATACACAACAAAAGAAGATGTATCGATAATAATTCATCTATTTGTACTGGAAGGCAGGTAGTGGTTAACGATACATGGCAAACGTCAAGAGATCAAAGACCTCATCCATTTAGATTCGCCCTTACCTCTCTAATTGTGATTAACGTCGCTTTAAAGGAATAAATATGTCACTACGGGAATTGGTTGCCAATTGACAAATTGGCAACGAAATGAAAATTGTAATAAAACTGTCTATCAAGGGACCAAGACACGTTCCTTCAGCTGATCGACGCGATTTTAGGTTAGGTTTTACTAGAGTTAGCATTAAGCCTTATTCACATGGCATCATTGACGAGCGATGTTACGAATAAAGAAATCGCAGAAAATGTTTATGAAAATGAGGTCGGCCGTCACTAAATTCTAATCAACTTACGTCGCATTTGGAGATACAAGTCGACATACGTGTCGTTCTATCTTTGTTACTATCAGAAAATCGAGAAAAATAGAATGTTTTGTGTTGACTCACGTTACGTCACTAATTAAATGGAAATACCCAATGTAGGTAGATTAACTTTAATTTACCCATTATTTTTTTTTAATTTTTAAAACTAAAAAAAGGATAAAAGTAAGATTAAAGTTAATCTACGTTTATGAATATTTATTAGGCTTCTATTCTACAACTTTTAACGATGTCGTTATATTTTTGTTGCGTGTTAGCTTTTTTACAAAGTGTAAAACAACAATTATGTAACGACAATGTAACGTATCATTATCGTCATTAAGAGCCTTATAATTGGCTAACACAGTTCAGGCAGCAAAATTGCTTTAAGCAAAATTTTTTATTATTTCAGTACCTCTCTCTATAATTTATTAATTTTTCGTCTACAAGTTAAAATTAATATTTTATTCATATTAATAAATATAATTCCGAATTAAAAATAAATGTAATAATAAATTTGGGACTCGCTACCTCAAAATTATTATAAAATCAACAATTAATTATAAGTAGGTAAGAAGTTTTTAGAAAAAATCATGATATGTTATTCGATATACTTTTGACGATATAGTTTTGTGAATTCTTGACAAAATAATGATTTTTCAATGATATTTTAACTTATAGTTTTACTTATAACATGATAATATTATAAATTAATTACTGATCAAATATTATTAGTCGGAGTTTGATTGAAGTCACCTTAAAAATATTTGAAAAATAAAACACGATCGAATTTCTGAAATTGAAATTTCAGGAAATTTCTGTCGATTTTTGGAAAATTTCTATAATTCGTAGATTTAAAATTTCAAGCTTAATTTTCTTGCGAATATTTAGCTAACAATAAAGCTTGTTGCATCAGATCGAATATGAGGGGATTCGAAAGTAATCGAGAGTATGACAATTAAGCGTGAACGTAAGAAATGAACGTAAGAAAAGGCATTTATATTGCACCTCTTTTACGTTTCGTTGTCTCAATTTTCGTCTTGTATATAGAAACTTTGTTTACGATTTGTTACTCTCCTCTTATCATCGACTTTCCTGGTGAAAAAGTTTCGCTAAGATTATTCCACGTTTTGGAACATTTCAGTGAAACTGCTGAAAATTTGCTGAAACTTCACTGAAAATGAATTTTCCAGCTAACATACTGAAAAATCACTGAGAACCGAAATTTCTCTGAAATTCTTGCTGAAATTTTTCGGAAATTAGAATTTTTCAGCTAAAAATCGCTGAAATTAAACTGAAAATTTTTTGAAATGCTGAAAGTTTGTTAAAAAGTGTTTCAAAACGTGGAATAATTTTAGCAATTTTTCATCAAGGTTATACTTCAATTTTTATTTCTGCCAGGGCACAAAATTATCTCAAGTACGGGCCTGCAATATATATATATATATATATATGCACACACATACACACATGCATATATAAATGACGGCACCCACATTATTTTGTCGTTGGCAGTGTGACACGCTATCGACTAATCGAACGTCGGTGCTTTAACTGCGAGATTCGTAGATCGATAGCGGTTGACGGTAAAGTCGATGATTATCGCGTTGGAAGTTGACGGAGGTGCGGGTCTGTGGGGACGTCAGGGGACGTGCGGGAAGTGCAGGGAACTGGGAAGTGGCTGTGCGGCAGTCGACGTGACGGAACTTCGCTGATCGAATTTATTCAGCTGTGTTGTACGATCTTTCGGAATCCTGTTATGGCGTAGCAACGGAATCACGCAAGGATGAGTAGAACCGCGAGACCTGGGGGCCCCTGTAGGGGCGGCTTGTACGTCGTCGAAGACGAGGTGGGCCTCCTGGTGACGGCAATGCGACGAGGTGCCCGATGGTCGTCGCACTCTCACCAGGTAGAGACTCTTTCTTATCTCCTTTGCCAACTGTTCAACGCGATTCAGACTATTATTAGGAATATACACTTGGTAGTATTCCTAATCAAATCAAACAGGTTGTAGAGATTGATCTGATGACACTTCAAGTTTGTATAGACACTTTAAATTTGTATAAATAAATTTACCATTACAATCCTCTCCAGCTGTAGTTTGATACGACAGATGGTGATAACTGTCATGAAAGAGCTTGAAGAGATTTTTTTCTCTAACTGCTTAATTTAATTTCCAGGATGACGATCAGGATACTCTCATGAAAGGCTTGAGTACTTTGAAGGAAGTATTAAACGAACACAGAGATTTATCCCAATTAGAACCTGCAGTTTTTCTCACTCCCTTTCTGGAAATTATTAGATCTGAAGAAACTACTGGACCTGTGACTAGTCTAGCGCTTTCGGCTGTTAATAAAATAATTTCTTATGGTCTCATTGGTTAGTCTCAATTATTGTGACAACGAAAATTATTATTTTTATCTTGTAAAATATAATATATGTTGCTTTTTAGATCCTAATCATCCTGCCATAGCAACTTGCGTAGAAGCCATAGCAGATGCTGTTACACACGCGAGGTTTGTAGGTGCTGACGCATCTGGTGATGGAGTAGTTCTTATGAGAGTTCTGCAAGTACTGAGAGCCCTGATGCTGTCGTCTGCTGGTGATCATCTCTCTAATGAAAGTGTATGCGAAATTATGCTGAGTTGCTTTAGAATATGTTTCGAAACTCGTCTTAGTGGTGAGTTGTCACTGGTTTCATATTTCTGCTGTGACAAATTACGAGTATATCGTAATGAGGTATCTTTATAGAAATACTTAGAAAAACGGCGGAGTATTGCCTGAAGGACATGGTTCAACATTTGTTCACCAGATTACCTCAATTTGTTGACGATACCAGAATCTTGCCGAACATGAAAGTAAGTTTCATAATATGCGATTTATAAAATATCTATTTGTAAAAAAACAAACATACATGAGACAATGTAATTTTTGACAGAAAATGAGAACAAATAGCATAGAGAATACTCGTGGCAAGAATAGAAAACACAAAAGTTATACGAAGCAAAAATCCAAGTCTACCACGGATGACATTGATGAGAAGGAGCCGATGATTTCAAGTTCAGTTGACAAAATACGAACCGGTCACTTGGCTACCACACCCGTCTCACCAGTCGGCAATATCGTTGACATGCAGGGATCGTTGAATCATGGAAGTGTTGATAAAAACGAGGACGAGAAGAGTGAAAGCAAGAATAATATTAACAAAGATAATATTAAAGATGGAAATGACTGTATCAAAGCGGTGGATCAGGATAATCAGGAAGCTAATAAGAAACAGGAGATTGATAAAGACGGAAATAATAAAGATGTTAAAAATGAAATAGAAACGGTCGAGGTAAATAATGCACCTGAAAATATCAATGTGGAAAATAAAGTTGCAGTTTTAACAGAAAGTAAGAGTGTAGAGAAGGAAGATGCGGCTGATCAAAAAATCACGGATGAATCCGAATCTTCCATTAAGCAATCTATTTCAGAAAATCAAGGTACATGTTCTTTTTGCTATTTTAAAATAAATCTTAATATTTTCTAATATATTTTTTGAATAATTATGCAGGTGACGAAGAAAAAAGTATCGATTTAGCACAATCTCCGATTGGTAGCGTGGAAGATTTATCGATAGACGAAAATCTGTCTAGGGCATCTAAAATGAAAGAATCTGAACAAATCGAGGAGTATGTGAATAGTCAGGGTGTCCGATTTATTCCGTTGCAACAACGGGCGCCATATGGCGCGTTATGCGTTCGTGAATTGTTCAGATTTCTCATTTCTCTATGTAGTCCCCTTGACAAGCAGAACAATGAAATTATAACTCATCTAGGTCTTAGCTTATTGCAAGTAGCGTTGGAAATCGCCGCCGACGCTCTATCTAATTTTTCGTCCCTACTTGCTCTCGCGAAGGACGACTTGTGTAGGAATCTAATCTTGGTAAGCAAAAGCAATTAATTAATTATACTTAATGTCGTTCATTAATGAAGAAATAATCGATGAATATTATATTTATGTATCAGCTACTGGGAACAGATAGATTGTCGATCCTCGCTGTAAATCTTCAAGTATCATTCTTGCTATTTGAGTCGCAAAGAGAACATTTAAAATTCCAACTGGAACATTATTTAATTAAATTAATGGAAATAGTTGTTTCTGAATCTAATAGAATATCGTACGAGCAACGAGAATTATCGCTTGGTACGTCTTAATTTCATAGCGATTGTGCAATATATATTGTAACAACAAAGTTTATTTCCATAATTTGCAGAGGCTATAGTAAGATTATGGAGAATACCTGGTTTACCCGCTGAATTATATTTAAATTACGACTGTGGACTTTATTCTACGAACTTGTATGAGGAACTTATGAAAATGTTTTCTAAGGTACATTTTTTTTCTTCGTATATTATAAATTAATATCTAAAAAAAAATGATTAAGATATAGAATCTCTATATCTTCAAAATTATTTCTTAGAATGTTTCTCTACCAATGACCACTGGTATGCATACCATGCAATTGATTTCCTTGGACGCCATAATGATGCTGATCGTCGGTATGGAGATTCGTTGCAAAGGCTGCAAGGAATTGTGCAAACCATCGCGTCATGAGGCGTCGTCAAATCTACCCACGCGTGAAGATTTGCTCGATATAAAAGCGAATAAGCGAGTAGGTATTTATTTTCCACTTATTTCTTATGTAACTACGATGAATCAAATCTCTCCTTGTCATTTCCAGTGGTTGGCTCTTGGCACAGAAAAGTTCAATGAGAATCCACGAGAGGGTATCGCGAAACTTACGGAACACGGTTTGCTGAGCAGTACTCCAGGTCACTCGGATCCAGAAAAAATCGCTAAACTTCTAAGAGAGAATCCTGGTTTAGATAAAAAAGCGATCGGTGAATACATCAGCAAGAAAGAAAACAAGAACATTCTCAATTATTTTGTGCATAATTTTGACTTAAGAAACACTCGAATCGATCAGGCTTTGCGACTTTACCTGGAATCGTTCAGGTTACCTGGGGAAGCTCCCCTAATATCTCTTCTACTTGAGAAATTTGCTGAACATTGGCATGTGTGTATATATATTCTAATATTTTTTTAGAAATAACGTATGTGCGAAGATAGAATAACAAATTGTTGTTGTGTTTAGGATAGCAATGGTAGACCTTTCGCTTCGGCTGATGCCGCCTTTACGTTAGCTTACGCGGTTATCATGTTAAATGTCGATCAACATAATTATAACGTAAAGAGACAAAATAATCCTATGACTGCCGATGAATTTAAAAGAAATTTGAAGAAGGTTAACGGCGATACTGATTTTGATCAAGATATGCTCGATGAGATATATACTTCAATTAAGTAAGTGTTATAAATATTTAAATTAGATCTAGTCCGAATATTCCAATTCTAAATATTGTTTAACTGTTATTTGTGCAGAGGGGAAGAAATCGTGATGCCAGCCGAACAAACTGGGCTAGTAAAAGAAAATTATTTATGGAAGGTTTTATTAAGAAGAGGCTTCGGACCTGAAAGTATGTACTTGAAAGTAGGCAATTCTGGCGAATTCATCGATAAAGACCTAGCCGAACACGCGTGGGCTCCCATTGTGAGTGCTCTTTGTCGAGCTTACGATAAAGCACCGGACAGATCGTTGCAACGCAAAGTCGCTCAAACGTTCCTTAGGTTTGTTTATTCTGTTGCTACCTATTATAAATTTATTCTTATATTAGCTATAGCGTATTCTCTTTTTTCTCAGTTGTGCGGCAATCAGTGCTTACCATAGCATGTGCAATGACTTGGATACGCTTATAGTCAGTCTCTGCAAGTTTACGGGTCTGATAATCGGCGGGAAATCCGAGCAAGTAGTTTTACATATCGGTGGAAGCTCAAAGTCCCAAATGGCAGCTCGCACTCTTTTCAAGATCACACATTTACACGGGGATGCCTTGAGAGCGTCTTGGAAGAACATCATCGATTGTTTACAGTCGCTCTACGAGGCAAGATTATTGCCAAAGAATCTTACGGAGGCGGAAGACTTCATTGATCCGTCCGGCAAAATATCTCTACTCCGGGAACCGACCACGCCCAAAGTTTCTCCGGGTGATCAAGGAATACTTTCCACCTTTTATTCTTATATCGCTATGGATACATCACGTCTGCCTCATCCCGCTGAGGCAACTGCGCGAAAAAAGGCCGTGGAGTTCATTGCCAATTGTTATCTTAAAGAAATTATAGAAGAAAGTAAATTCTTTCAGGTAAATCGATGATAGGTGATTACTGGGCTACGACCTTATATATATATATTTTTTTTTTAACAACCTTTGTCATTTGCAGAGTGAATCGCTCAATTCTCTTGTTGGTGCTTTGGTATCAGCTAATCCTAATGACGAAGATATATCTATCTTTCTACTGGAGTTGTTGCTAGAAGTAACTATACAGAATCGTGACAGAGTAACGTGCATCTGGCCTGTAGTTCAGAGTTACTTGGATCGTTTGTTAACGGTGGCGGCGCGTGAGAATCATCCTTATTTGCTCGAACGAGTAGCTGTGGGCATGTTGAGATTGGCTATCAGGCTTTTACGCGGAGAAGAGTTTGCGTGTCTATCACCTCTACTACCTTTGACCCATTTGCCGTCCGCAACGACCGCGCCATTAGCTCGACAAATCGCCTACGGTCTGTTCGAGTTACTGAAAACGGGCGCCGCAAACATCCATAGTGCGGAAGATTGGAAGGTAGTATTTAGCCTGCTGGAGTGCGCAGGTGCTGGCGCATTGGCGCCTAAGCGATCCAACACAGTTCTAGATGAAACAGCGAACGCTCGGGCATCGGTCTTGGATCCTAGACCTATCAGTCCCGTGCCGGAATGGGTATTAGTATCGCCAACTGGTACCGAGGCACCGCTTCCAGTAGCCGCCGATACGATAGTGCTAGCGCGCGATCTGCAGTTGCACGACTCGGCGGCGTTCGTCAAATGCTGCGAAAGTTTGAACTTCCTAGTGCGTGACATGGTGCATGTAACGCCCTTCAATTTCGATCTGTGCGTCAATTGCGTTAGAACGTTTGCTGAGGCGGTGCTGCAATGCGCGGGCAAACGAAACAGGGTATGCAACTCCGCGGAGGAATCGGCTGGTTATCAACAGAGCCCGGAGCAACTCCTAGATCTGATGCACACCCTACACACGAGAATTGCACAGGTATTCCAATTGTGGGCGGAGGAAGGTAGCATTGACGATGGTATATCCCTGTGGCCGCAAGCCTGGCGACCGTTACTGCAAGGTATCGCACGACTCTGTTGTGACGTTCGTCGACCAGTACGCACGACAGCGATTACAAATCTTCAAAGAACCTTGCTGGCGCGTGATTTGGCACAGCTGTCCGCGATAGAGTGGTCGCAATGTTTGGAGGAAGTATTGTTCCCGCTGTTGGCACAATTATTGGGTCCGATCGCTTCCAACGATCCTATCGGCGTCGAAGAAACAAGAAACAGAGCCGCAATGTTACTCTCCAAGGTATTTCTTCATCATCTGAATCCACTGCTAACTCTACCTGGTTTCCTGCCGCTTTGGTTAACAGTGCTGGAACTTCTACGCGCGTATATGCACGCCGATAACAGCGAGCTCTTGTTTGAAGCGATTCCCGAGTCGCTGAAGAATATGTTGCTGGTGATGTCATCGGCCAATGTTCTAGCGCCGAGTTCCAATCTCTGGGCGCCCACGTGGAGAGCGATCGACGCGTTTCTACCGAACCTGAAAACGGAGCTCTTTCCCGAACCGCCGCCTGTTGTGGTTTTGCCGCCTCCGCAACTGCCACAGCAGCAATCATCACAGCCGCAAGTTATTAGCTTGGTTGGCCAACAGCAGCCTTTGTCTTTTCCGGGATCTATAGCGCCGCAACCAGAAAATATTCCCTCTTCGCCTGACATCGAGTGTTCTAACGAGAATAATGTAGATGCGAAGACCGTGACGCAGCCCTTGGAAATTCTAAATTCTGTGCAATCTGGCGGAGTTCCGGTTCCAGTTCTGTTACCGACATTGATGTACAATACCGAGGGCAAGGAAACGCAGCAAGTAATCACTCTAGTTAGCCAACCGGCTCCCAGTGTATCCAGTCCAGTCGCGGTACAACCAACAGCTCAGAATTTCTTTGACATTTGCTACTCGGCAAACTCTTTGACTGAAAAGATGGACGAACGACTGCAGCACCAACAGGAGCAGCAACAGCAACAGTCAGTGGCGTCAAACGAGGAAGATCCCAGCAAGTTGACGAAGAATATGACGCAAAATGTTGGTTTGGCAGACGAGAATCGCGATTTGATACTCGCGATGAGAAAATATGAGGAATGGAAACAGCAACAGGAGCAGCAACAATGCACGCAGCATGTACAATCGGCGCAGTATCAGCATCCGACGACGGAAAATTCCCCGTACCGCGTGGATCCATCTGAGGTGAATCAATGCCTTGTATCTTAGCAAGATCTTGAAGAGTCAATCGTCCGGAACCGATTGACTCTTACAATTAAAAACGCGTTCGCTTTGTCTCGATTAAACGATTTCATTATTTTACAAACAACACTAAGGTAACGCAATGATCAATATGTAAAGATTTATTAACAAATATAAACATGTTTGGTAATGTCTTTACGCGAGCGCACTTGCAATTGTGCAAAAAATCAATATAAACGTCCATGATAGAATCTCGTTGATAAAAGAAATCAGATAGTCTATTTCTTCCAAAGTGATAAAAGTTGTGATAGAGAGAACGTAATCGAAATATTTTATTTGCAGACGACGGTAGATTCCACGGGGGCGACGACGTTTAACTCCGCGGCGTATTTTAGCGAGGATCCGGCGGCGGATCTCCTCTTCGTCGTCACTAATCCTTGACCACTGTACATTTCCTATGTATAAATTGTATTATATAAAACATTTCTACAATGCGTGATCATGTTGATCGTGTAGAACAGTATCGAAAATGATTGATAGACAAAGGAGGATGAACGTAGGCGCAGAATCGTTGTATCTTTGATTTGTATATTTGGAAAGCACTCATTATATACAAATAACATATATCTGTACTATACCCATGTATACACGGTATTGCTAAGATTATCGTACCATCTTAGCAATATTATTGTCGTATAATCTTAGCAATATTAGTGATGACACGATACGGTTCTCTGCACCACTCCTAGCACTCGCTACGTCGTATTTCCATTTTTGAATCTTTTTCATTGTGGACGAAAGAAGCTCTTCGCGAATAAGCCAAATGCGTAGGCCAAATCATTTTGGAAAACGACCGATTAGTTATTTGCCATTGATGTTTTATCGGCGTGTTGCATGTATTTTATGTAGAACGGTGCGGACCGTAATATCGATTCATACAAATCCTCCTTAAGCATTTACGAATTCTACTACTACACAGGTAAGAGAACTTTTCTCTCATGTCTACATGAATACATGTTAGACATGTACATGTTCAATGCGTTTCATAGAGAATGTCGAATTAATTGACAATGATTTCGTTAAACAATAATCAAGAAACCGTTGAGATTTCAGTGAGCTCAATTTCAATTGTAAATGAAATTGAAAGATCTTGCCAGTCGTGTTTCACGAATAGACAAGTAAAAGAAATCGCTAAGTATGTGCGTTCATAGTGTCGAAAATTGAACTCTATGAAATACATCGGTTTCATAGCCTCTATTTATAACGTTATAACTTATACTTTTAATGCAATTCGAATGTTTCTTCATTCGTTCAGTATCGTAAACCAATCTGTACATATGCAAATAATATATTGAATAAGAAGAGATTTATATATGCATCATGTTCATGTCCCCAGAGAATATAATATTAATATCCGTACGGATATTGAGTGCTTAATATATTATTACACAATATGAAGAAAGTGTGCAATAATATTGTATATAATACTGACTGTAGATGTAACATTGATATCAATATAAACATTAATCAATATATTATTGCGCAATATTGTGAAACAATATTGATTGCGCAGGGATTGCGTGTCGATGCTGCATTTTAACGCAACTCGACATTACTGTAAATACTACGAACATTCATTTGAAATATTTCTTTCTTCCGTCGTTTTTCCCCTTATTTTTCTTTAGAGGTACCTCCTTTTCTTGAGGATCTCTATATTTATTCTTAGCTCTTAGGGTCTCAGAACAGTTTATCCCTGAGAACAATGCCCTCATTTTTTTTACTCGAACAACACACGCCTTTTTCCGCGTGAATACTTGATTATCAAAATAATATTAAAAAACAAAAAATTTATTGCTCACTTGAGTGTGCATTTTATGTCCGTGTAGATAATATATTGTTCAATATATATTATAAATATAAAGCTGCGATTGAACGCCGCGTCTTTGGTCGTCAAAAACCATGCGATAAAAAAATTCTAATTGTAAAAATACATAAAAATATATCATTTTATTTCTCTTTTACTCTCTCTATTTAATCCTGCGAACTGAAATGGACGCTCTATCTATAAGATTCACATCGATGCGTATCGATGCGTTCAAGTGTATCGAGCTGTTTCATCAGTTCATCATTAAACCCTCCCTCTCTTGCAATTAATTGGATCAGCGAGATGAATTGGACGGAATTCGTTAAGTTATTATAGCGCTGCGTCTGCAATAATAGCCCAACGTCTTACATTTCTCGCAGAGATGTTGGGGATGTACCTTGCTCTGGTCGGACACGTCTAAACCATCGGGTTTTTCCAACGGCCTCTGAAAATAATAGAAATGATTTTATTACCCACACTCTACGTTTCTCGCGAGAGATAAGAATAGAAATCTTGCTAGATAATATCTCAATTTCTCACATAAACATGCTCTCTTTTTTTTTTGTTCAGTACAATTTATTATTTTTGTCGTTAATTTAATTGACGTTATTAACTAATTTACATTAATACATTATTGATACCATTAATATTGTTCATATACTCCGATGTGATTTCAATTTTCGAAACTTGGCGATTGCACAGCGAATCTGGGATCGTTTAAAGTTTAAAACATTCGCTCGCGGCACGGCATAGCTAATGTTCAATTATAATAGGAATTTCGCGAACGTTTTTCGGGATCCGTAACGTAACGATTACCGGTGACTCCGGGTATTTCTGCCCACCGGGCAGGCAAAAGAGCGACCGAGTGAGCGTGATTATGCGACTATAATTAGCTTTCGCGTTGGTTTACACGAGATTTCGTTCTCTCGGCCGCGCAATATTTCGAGAGAGCGAAACGGTTCCAAGAGTCGAATCTTTTAGCGAGTCTGACTGGGACTTCGTCGAGGAGAATCGTGACTAATTTTATATTTAACGATTGATCACGGGAAGAATCCGTAACGCGCGGGCGATGAAAGCAGACACGAAGGAGGCGGACTCCTCGCTCACCTGTTTGTGAGGATACACGTTTATGTGACACTTAATGCATTCCTGGCCCATATTGGCCCAGCTGTTGCCCGACATCCATTTGCGCTTGCACTTGGGACATTTGTATTCCCCGAAGCACCGCTTCTTGCCCTGATACGGCGTCAGGCCCTCGCCCTTCGGTCGTGCCTGTAAAAATCATATAAATTATCCTAATTGAGAAATTCATTTTTTTAATTGTATTCTTCGTTGTTGCAGATATCACAGAATGCAATGTGGCAACAACTGGACGATTGAATTAATCGTCGAAAACTGCGTATATACGTATAGGTGTATGAGTGTATATTGACTCCAATTAAGTCGGTGGATGGATCATAAATTTTTGCATATCGGTAGATGTTATTAATAGGTCCGTTCGCATTGCTTGCACTTTTTGCTCTCAGCATCTTTACTTCTCCTCTTTTTAATGCCCGAATATATATTTATGTCATTTTAAGTGAAAAAGTTTTTGGAGATTTGAATGCGAACAGACTTATAAATATCGTAGAATTGAGAATGATAGCGTTTGGCAATGTTGTTTTATTAATAAATTTCATCAAATAATAAATATCAATAAATCAAACAGCAACTATCCAGGTAGCAAATAACACACTTTATTCGAGGGACGTTCTGACGAACATTCTTAAGACATAGGGATGATCTCTGAATGTTCTTTGGAACGTCCCTTGGAGATCTGTGTTATTATATAGGGAATAAGAAAATGTTCAAGACGTATCAGAAGCTGATTCGCAAAACATTTATGGTACTCGTACATATGCAGAAAAGACATTGTTCTTAATTCTTTAAAGTCGGGAATTTTCTAATAAAGAAACTTAAAGACGACATTGTTTTCTAAAGGCTTTGAGGTCGCTGAATTCGATTCTTGGCATCAGGATACTAAAATTCAGAAAATAATCTGATTATTACAGGAAATTCAGTTTTGGGAGATCTTTTTAGTATCGCTAAATTTGAATAAATGTCAAATTTCAAAAAGCTAGTAATCTCTAATGAAGATCATATCATATAAGGTTCAAAATTAAAGTTTGAAAATCAGTACGAAAATCGGTTCTAACTATTTGCATAGCACTTGTAAGCTTCGAATAAATTAAAACTGAAACATGATGTTATTGATATATATTTCACAATTACAAATTCTCCAAAACCGAGTTTCGTGTATATGTGTGTGTGTGTGTGATAATCAGATTATTTTTTTAAATTCTACCCGCCATATTGAATCCATTATTTAAAATTTTTTATTTTTGAATTTAGATTCGAATAAAGTATTATTAAGTTACTTACGAGTATGAGCCAAATTTCATAAAGATCGATCGGACAGATAAAAAGTTTACAAAATGAAAGGAAACAGTCCCAAATGCCAATTCACAAAAAGTTAAAGCTTTCAGCATGAAAATGTTCAAAGGAAGCAGTCTTTAATATAAAAGCAGTTTTTCATAATAATTTAATCTAATTTAACCTAACATATAATTCGTATAATTATAAATATTGTAAGAAATAAAAAGAGAAATTACTTTGTAATAAAACGAATTTTAAAGCTTACCTTCTTTTTTTTATTACGTAACATGATAATATAAAAATTATATATTTTCACTAAAATCTCACAAAAATGAGAAATATAAATGAAAATTCCTACGTATAGCACAACAGCGTGTACAAAGCGCTTTGGGAGCGATCTTGCGACTGCACCTCCTAAAATTGTTCTCAGTTATTATACACTTTCATTAAATATGAATAACTCAGCAGGTCTCAAGTTTCACTGATCAAAAAATGATTACGCACGTGAAAAGTGTTTATACTTCAGAAGCGATTCAGAAGAATTTTTTAACGCAGAAACATCGAGATTTTACCGATATGATTTAAGAAAATTTTATTTGACAATAAAATGAAGAAAAAATTAATTTGATGAAAATTTTTTAAAATATATAAATTTTTAGAATATAATAAATATGAATGTCTTGGCTAGTTTCGACGGTAAGTATATAACATACATATAATAATTACAATATCACACACACACCCTGGTAAAAAAATTTTGCTAAAATTATTCCACGTTTTGGAATACTTTTTAACAAAATTTCAGTATTTTAGAAAAATTTCAGTTTAATTTCAGCGATTTTTAGCTGAAAAATTCATTTTCAACTAAATTTCAGAGAAATTTTAGTTCAATAAATGCAGCTTCAAACGCTTTTATAGCGCTTTCTTTGCAGGCACTGTTGTGCTATATGAAAAGTGCTGTAAACATGCTATAAAACTGCATTTATTCTGCACTGATTGTATGCGCTTATAATGTGCTTTCTTAAGCGCCTTATAAGCATTGTTGTGCTACGTGAGTCTATCACAGAAATTTTATTTACTGTATTCGTAGTCACTATCATGCCTTATCTACAGTAATTATGGATAATAATATATTAAATGACATAAATATTTGAAAATCAAACACTTTTATCTATAGCTTACGATTTCTTTTTTCATTTCCAAATCGTTTTTGCATCATTTATTCTATCAGTAACTTTTAAAAGACATACATTATGATAATTTTTGTATTCTCTACCTGTGTTATAGATAAATAAAAACGTCATCACAATCAGGAGAAGCGACTTAATTGACTCACCCTCATATCGCGATAATTGATCGTATGACGTCATGTGTCTCAGAAATACTGTTGGTTATATGTCAATTAGCGCTCAATTAAGCCATGCGTATATGGCATTGTTTCATTAATGCGCGTCGTTTATGTGTATTGCTAAATTTAACAATGGCCCCTTTCAAATCGTTTCGTGTTTAATAGAGATTTATTTCTGAGTCGTGTCAAGCTATAGAAACAAGAAAGGAGATCTTTGCTTTGTTTTTACATTTATTATTTAATTATTGATTTTTCTGGGAGACGGAAAGAAAAGATTGAACTATCCAATTTTTTAATCGATGTTCTATTCGATGCTCTATCCAATTGATCCATCTCTATGTTTTTATAACAAAGATCTGATAAGATACATTTAAGTCGTGTTGAACGATGTTGATGAAATGTACGATAACTAATCGAAGGTTTCCATAAATCAGATAATAGACTGATTAATTGCATCTTGAAATCTTGAAATCGAATCATATGATGTAACAAGGATTACATTTGATTGCAGTATTATTATTATGTACATTTGTTCACTTCAAACTTCATTTTACGATTGCAATCTATTTATATTTTTACCCGAGATCTCTAGAGATTGTCCCAAAATTGCCAATTCTAATCGACTCCAAATTCAAGAAATCCTACATGATACGTATAATTTTTATCTAAATTTTAAATACGTAATTACTGTATATGTCTAACGTAGTTATTGTATATAATTATCTAAAGTATTTAAAATAATTATTAAAATATAGTTAAAAATACAGAAACTATTTAGTATTTAATAAACAGAAAAATATCGAAGTTTTAAATATGTATTGAAAATTAAGTTCAATGTCATCGAAATATATTATAATATTATTAGAAGAATAATTTAAAGAAGAAATTACCGACCTGCGGGCAATCCTTGATGTAATGTCCTTTCTTGAAGCACAAATGACACAGGTACGTTGACGGCGGTTTCTTCGCCGGTTTCCGGTCGCCTACTACTAACTCGTTAAAGTGTACCGCTAAATCCGCGATACTTTCTGTCCCGCTATCTCTCATGGGTCTGACGGGTCCGGACGGATTCAACGCGTTTTGATGTGGATAAGTCTGTGACGTCGTACCAGGAAAATTGCTCCAAATTGTAGGAAGTAGCTTGCTCTAAAATGTAAACGGATAATCTAGTCTTCAATTTATTAAAAATAGCTCGTTATTTTAAATAAAGTGACTCGGTATTTTAAAAGAGCCTCAAATAATAAAATGCTTAGCTTCTTTTGATGGATCTTTCAAATATTTTTATAATTATTTTTTCAATTGTAAGAGGCTTGATTCTCAACAGGAAATCTATTTCCTATAAAGTTACAGATTTAAGATAATCTACAAATAAATTCTTTGTTTGCTAGGTTTTATTATGCTTCGTATTAGGCTTTGTTTGCTAGACTTTGTTTGACAAGTTAGGGATTGACTCAATGATAAATCCTGATCTTTAAGCGTCCCAATCATCGTGGGGGTCGTGAGGTACCTGATCAGATGATTGCGACGGATTTTGTTCAGTAATGGCCAGGTAGAACCAATTGAGTAGAGGCGGGTAGGTCGATTGCTGAAGAGTCTTTTGACTCGAAGCACTTATGTTGTTGATTGCACCATAACCAATTCGAGTTGAGTCCTGCAACTGCAGACGTTGCACCGCAGGTGTCGAATGACAAGCGGCCATATTTTTATCTAATCGGCTCGGTAAGTTTATCGGTTCCGGATGTCGTCGTCGTCTCGTGCTCTCGACGACAATTTTCTTCGGTAATCGTTTATCATTTCCTTGTCCTTGAATCCGAGCGACGTTCTTTCCATTTAATTCATCGAAAATTATCTCCTCATTAATTTTCCGAAATTAAGGAACGAAATATAAAAATTCTCGATGCTAATGTTTTTAATATTCCTCAATATTTCATTGTGATCGATAATGCGATAACCACTAACGGTTAGGACGAATGGTGTCCAACTTTAGAACTAGTATTACAAATTTTCATAAAATATTATTTACCTAAAATATCATTATCGTTTACGAGACAGAATCATTGATGTTTCGAGGATACTATCAGGAAACCAGAGATATTCGATGAGGAAGGCATCCAAGAAGTGAAAATATTATAATTTCATTGCATTGCAACTTCGGAAATGCTCCAAGTTTCTCTTTTTACTCTTTCCAGAATTTTAACATGAAATTTCGTTGGGTCACGTCAGTCATTCTCTCGATGTAACAGTTCTCGGAAAAGTGCCATCTTCTTCCGAATGGGTTCTTCAAAACGAGTGCTTAACTTTTACGGGGATTGCTTTTACACGCTTTTACGCACATGCTGAACGTATCTCGTCTCTGCATATGTTACCGGGATGTGTATTCTTGTATGCACACATGTGAACATTGCCCTCAAGTTCTTCGATATTTTCAATTCGATACTTTTTGCTCTCAGCAGCCACGGAAGTTCATTCATAAAATATTCCACAACGTCGCATTTATCACTAAGTATATTTGCCCGATTTTTTTGTAATAATCTTGATGTTAGTCCACACAGTAAAGCCTCAGTCGTTAAATTACGTTCTAAATTATTAATGAATCATCATCATCATCATCATCTTCTTCTTCTTCTTCTTCTTCTTCTTCTTCTTCTTCTCGTGAGATCACGTTTAGTGGTTCTACAAACTCATCCTTATAGTTCTGAACCTTTAAAATCGAAAATATATATATTTCTATGTTATCAGCCACGATAGTGAAATTACATGTTAGTGTTAATTAACCCACATGACTCATATCATATCCATTTTCTGTTCAATTACGCACGTCAAAATCACCACTTAAAGTACCTTGAACTAGCATATTTTTAAGCGATCAGTACAACAAACAAAAAGGTTATTTCTTCATTGTTTGCGTACATCAGTCTTCGTCACAGACTTCTACAACTTTCAGACTTCTTTATATTAATAATAGAAGTCTTCACGTATGTACTTCCGAGATCACTGTTTTACTGATTAAAACTAGCTCGACTTTTACACGATTCCCATGCGATCGGCTGAGGCCAAGAGATTCGAGACAGGCCTCAATCGTAACGAGTACGTTCGTTGTCCAAGTACGACGCGTACGCTAAACGTCATATTAACTGAGAACGGATCCGGCGTTGGACGAACGCTAGAGACGCGCGACTAAATGAATGCGTACAGAACGAACGCGTAAAGGCAAGACGGACGTGCACATAGGGAGTGGAGAGAGCTGAGGAGCTCGAGCCCCGCCATGTGGTGCGTCTATTTCCGTGCTTGCTCTCGACCGACACGGCGCCTCCGAATGGATCTCCGACTCGAGCGGGTTCCTTCTTGCTGCTCTTGATTGATCCGCGCCGCGTAACTTCTCATGGTCGTGGCCCACGTGGCTTGACAGGCGCGCCCGTCCACGCGCGATGTCCAGCGAATAATTTAGCTTTAGATGCCTCCTCGTTGTCCAGACTTCCGGATATTCTCCAATGTTCTCTATTATTTCATGCCGACTGCCAAAAGATATGTACACTTTTTAAATATTAGAGAGAGGGGACGATTATTAAAAGGCTCCTGTTCACTTACTACTATTGTCTCAGATTGTGACGTCAGAAGCGAGAGAAACACAATAAAAATTCTTGTAAATTATATACGAATAGAATATATTTCAATAAAAAATATTTAGAAAATTAATAGAATACACTTACATAAAATATATCGAAAACTATCTTCTTATTTTGGGAAGAAATTAATAAATCGTGTTTATATTTCTATATATATGTTATTAATAATTGTTCATATAGTGTGAATATAATTAAATTATTATTATTATTAATTAATATTTCATTTCCAGATATTAAATAACGGACTTAGAGGAGAATTTTTAATATATTTTGCAAGAATTTGTACATTTTCTCGTTTCTGACACTACAATTTGAAATAGTAGTGATGAATAAAGGAGCTTTAATAATTGTAATTATACTCATGAGTAAAATTTATTAGGAAAGTATTATTTTTAATTATTATAATTATTATAAAAAAATTGTGTTACGTGTTATTACATTACGTGTCATCTCTATTATACACCATTTTTATCATTTTACTACGATCACATTAATTCAAATTGAAAAAGATTTTTAAGCCATTGTAGTAAATGTTCTATGAATTAAATAAAATAATTGATAACGATGTATTTTATTATAAACTGTAAATAATTACATAATATGCGCACAATCAGATTTTGTTGCTCGTCTAGGAAAGTTATATGATATAGGATAAATATGTTGTAATACACGTACACGCTTTTATAGTTATATATATATATATATATTCTATCGGTATTTTTACTATTTAATGTTAGAATCGCGTTTGTCGATTGAAGGACCGCTGACTATGCCTTTGGTCACGATACCAAGAAAAGTCACCGAACTCATCTATAAATAAACTCCAATTGCTATTCGCGTGTATCGATTACGCTCACTAAGTTGCGGCAACAAATCGCTATGACGCGAATCTTTTTTGACAAGACAGCAGAGAAGTTGCATTCGTCTGAATGATCACTCGAGTTGTCATCGATACGATCGAACCGAGGGTAACCGTTCCGAAATTCTTGCTTTCATATTTCAATGATATTTTATTCTTTCCAATATTGCACATTTGACATAAAGTTGATTGAATCTTCATTCCGGTAATCCCGTCCTGTTGTGTCGCTCAAGGTATATAGAAATAGACAATCAGGGTTTGTTTTTATCTTAAGGACTGAAACTTATGATCTGAGGAGACATGCGTGCGAATATCGTATCATAAAAAGTTTATTGTAAAAACAACTTACTATTTACAGAGTTGAACCTTCGTCTAGTTTTCTGGCGTAATATTGTGACGATAATAAAAGTGCTGACGGAATTTTAGACTTATAGCGCCGAGTACCGACTTTTGAGGTCTGATACACTTGTCTGATATCGTATTTTTATTGCTGGTAAAGTGGATTCGAGGTATTACGATACCTTTTTGTAATAATTGTACTTGCTCGTGGAATACAATGAGTTGCTCTTAATAGAAATTTTTTGACGGCGCAAATCGCGAAGTATGCTGAGTATATTTTTAATAACTAGACCTGTTGTGAAAACTCTAGGGTAGCAACAGCTCAAAATAATATTCGAGAATTTTAAGAATTTGCCTAATATTTCAAAGATTTTGAACGTTATTCACAAATTATGATTTTGATTTTGTTTTATACTTTATTATATTTCCAGATTTGATTAGATTTTATTAAAAAATTTAGAAGCTTGAAATCTCTCTGTTTTATTATCAAAGTTAGATTATATATGTTCTTGAAAGCAGCTTAAAATGCATGTAATAATTGATTGTGATGTTATCTCCAAGTTTGTTTGATGTATGTTTTCTTTATCTTGATCTTTAAATCCACATTTGTATCTATTTCTATCTTTCATTTTTAGAATACCGATATAATTGATAGCTCTGACACTTTCTCTCAAAGAATTATATTAAAATTTAAAGAATGATTTGCTAATAAGTAAATATAGCTATTTGCGATTATTATGCGTATGACATAGAATAAATAAATATTAATATTAGCATTGATAATATTAATAAAATAAATTATCAATTTAATAATGCGATACTACATTTTCAGCTTTAACAGAAAATTGCGGTTGAATAGTAATAGGCTTATGGTTCAAAAATATAAAGTATATAAAAACGAAATGTATAAAATTTATAAAATTTGTAGTAAGCATAAGATTCTAATTTAAAATGACGATATTTATTTTATGTCCCAGAGATTGCTGTCATTACAGAAGTGTCCTTTTTTCTGATGTTTGACCCCCTATTCCTTTAAACCGGTTCACCTGTGCCTTCATCGAGCGAGGACTACCCCTTACTAATTACCAGCAGATCGATAATCATCGATGAGGGCCGTGCACGAGGCTTTTCGGAGCAGTCCAGGCTCGTCGGCGAGCGAGGCAACATTAAGAATTGTGGTTTCTTCGATCGTATCAAATATACACAAGATTGTGACATAATCGTATCTGTTTGTTCGTATATCTTGTTCACAGCATTTTTTGAATATTTCTCGTAAAAAGATATTAAAATGATAGATTTTGACCGAAAATTGATTAAAATGTGTGATAGGAAATTCCAAATATTTAATACCATTATTTAAAGGTGAAAGAAATTATAAAAATTAATTTAGCTTAGAGAGAGAGAGAGAGAGAGAGAGAGAATTGTTTAAAATTATAATTGTGATAAAAAAATGATTGATTAATTATCATTTATACACAATATCATGATTAATATGCTTTTCAGTGTATAAATCTTGATGAATATAAAAAAGTTTATGATTTTTTGATAACGAAAAAAAATTGTGAAATTTCTCACTGTCAACCTTGCGAGTAAAATGGAGAAATATGAAAATATCGAGATAGTGGGCGAGGGAAGTTACGGACTCGTGATGAAATGCATGCATCGCGAAACCGGGCAAGTAGTGGCGATAAAAAAGTTCTTGGCGACGGAAGAAGATGTGCACATTCGAAAAATGGCGTTTCGTGAAATAAGGATGTTAAAGGTCGGTATTAATTATTAAAATTTTTATTATTGTTAAAGTCTAAGTCTGTGTAATGTAACGAACTGTACGCTCGTTAAATTTTACTCAATTGTTTTCATTCGATAAAAAAAAAACGCTTTATATTTCTTGATATTACTTTATAAGAATCGTTTATGTTTATTACTTAAGATAATATATTATTTAGTATTAAACAGCGTGATATTGTTTAGAAATTACGTCACGAGAATCTGGTGAACATGATTGAGGTGTTTCGCCGAAGAAAACGACTTTACCTTGTATTCGAATATGTCGATCACACTGTGCTCGATGAATTGGAGGAAAGTGAAAATGGTCTCGACTGGGAGAAATCAAGGCGATATATTTTCCAAATACTTCGTGGGTTGGACTTTTGTCATAATCATAAAGTGAGCAAAATTAATAATATTATATTCTTATTACAATTGTAAAAAAATCTTCTCACTGTAATGGCTGTAATTACTTTAATTATGATTACCTTCACATCTCATATTGCTATTTTAAGATATTTTTAGAGTTATATAAAATAAATCTTATTCAAACAATATATATATATATTACTGTTTAAATATAATAAAAGTACAATTATATTTTTTATTAAAAATTGCAATTTATTATAATTCATTATAGTATTAAAAAACAAATCTGCACAATAAAACGTAAATTTTATCATGTATTACATATATTATAATATTCTTATATAACTTAATTTTTTAAAGAATTATGTGAACTTTAAAAGTGGTTATTATAATAAATAATATTCAGATTATATTTTACGCTGAAATTTTGATTAATTTATGCATTTGAAAGACACAAAATATGTATCTGTGTGCATGATGATGTATTTCCGTTTATCAGCAACCTTTGGCAATAAATACTACCTCCGTTACGATAAAGTTCACGGCCGTGACGCTTAAATTCCGAGTTGCAGTAAACCGTGCATGTGTAGTAACACGCGACGGAGTCGGATACTTAATGAATGATAGCATTGTAACAAACGAGGGCAATGGTTGCCGCATTTAGTCGAGCTCGATTCGGAAAGTTCTAGCGTTAACAGAAAACATTACGCATTTTCCCGTTTGCAATTAGAATTTAAATGAGGATTCTACAAACGGCGTACAATCTGCGTCTTATCATGTAATTAACTTGACCTTTTTCCACGAACAGTTCATCCTATTTTGATTCTTCTGCTTTCAGAAATTTAAAGATTTTTTCAGCCACTTTTGCAACAAGATTCGCGTTCGTTAAATTTTCTATCAGTCTCGCAAAGGTTTAATTATAACGTTTTCTTTTTATTTGTCTGATTTTAATGAGATAGAAGGTTTTTCTTTCGACAGATCATGCACCGCGATGTAAAGCCCGAGAATGTGCTAGTATCACCGAACGGCGTGATTAAGCTTTGCGACTTTGGTTTTGCACGGTACATCACCAACGAGTCTTGTACCGATTACGTGGCGACGAGATGGTATCGCGCGCCAGAACTCCTCGTCGGTGATTCCAAGTACGGCAGAGAGATCGACGTCTGGGCGGCCGGGTGCATCTACGCCGAGATGGTCACCGGCCAGCCTCTCTTTCCCGGCGACAGTGACATCGACCAGTTGTACCGCATCACGAAAGTCCTCGGTGAGTTGAAGAGGATGGATGATGAATCTTGTTAGATAACCGAAGAATTGATAAAATAGTTTATTAATTTTAGAAATTATCTCATATTTTTATTTACAATAATATAAATATTGGAGAACATAAAAAAAGATAGGCGTTTTGTATTTTTGAGACTTTTGTAAATGATACGGATCTTTACATTCTTTATCTTGTTGTTGGACTTACAATTTCAATAGACACTTAATTTTAAAATAAACAATTACACAACGCTCAGTAATTTGCACAGCAAACAATTAATTGACGACCAATAGACGAGCATATAAGAATCTTATGAAATGCTATATAAATTATTTCTCTTTAATCAAAAATATATAATATACGTTTCAACTCACAGAATCTTCTTCAGTATAAACAATTATAATTAGTTACATTAATATATAATAAATCATTATTCTATGCAATAATCTACCTTAAAGTGAATCACTTCTTTAAAAAACCTGTGATCTCTCAATTCTTGAAATCTGTTATATATCCTATATTTTTTAAAAGGTGAAATGATTATGCCACACCATGTCCAATCAATTGTGTCAAAATAGAAAATCTCGTTAAGTCCTTTGTATGATGTCATGATGTAAAATAATGTTAAATATGTAAATTGAATGCTTTAATGTGTAAAAAAAATATTTATCTAGTCAAAATGTAATACTTACGGTTATAGTGTGAAATAATCTTTCTTCGAAAATTAAAATAAGTTCAGTATTAATAAATTCTAACTGACGTGTGACAAGTCTCAAAGGTGACTGGCATATAACATGACGAACATTCTCTATATTATGTTATTAACAATAGTGTTTGTAAGTTATTTTCAATTCATATTATCGATTTAAACTTGATTCGTTATTGGTTACATATGAAAGTTCTTTTAATATATCTAAATATGAACTCTCCAACAATTCAGTATCTTTCATGCAATTGATCCCATTACTTTGTTTTTTTATATGGATCATTTCTAAAATTAGTCTTTTATTATAATTGTGTTCTACATTATCTTTACGTTTTCCCAATCAAAATTGTGATTACTTCTATTCTATGTTTCGAGATAACTGAATGTTTTGAAGAGTCCAATTTTATATTATTTATATGTTCTCTTTTATTCTAGTATTTAATTTCCTTTTGGTTTGTCCCACATACGAACCGTTACAATTCTTACAATTAATTTTACAAATAACATGATTCTTTGCCATTACATCTTCTTTGTCTTTTTGTACTTTAAACAATTTATCAAGTTTATTCAATTAATTTTAAAATATATTATTCATGCACAATTTTTTTGGTAAAAAATTATTGTAATTTGATTAATTCCTAAATTTGCTTTGTTTAATTTAATATTTCGTTAAGTGCGAGTTGCTTATTTACTGTTAAATTCGTATAATGTCAAATTATATCCAACTTGAGTTATTTTTTATCAAATAATCGTATAATTTTTTTATGTTTGAGAGAATTATACATATACGATTAAATTACTAAATAATCATAAAAATGGAGCACCTAATCATAATTACTTTACCATGCAATTACAGTCACAAATACCAAACACTTCTCTTCGAGAATTATATCTAGCAATATATTATCAAAAACAGGTCCTCTTTACAAACAACCGAACGGTAGTGGTAAACATATACTCCGACACACGAAACCTGATGAGTCTGTTGGTTTAACGCGACCTACGGGTCTTCGAAATCTCTTTCCAACGTGGAGCTCGGTGGCGGTCGATTTTTTGACGCAATGTCTTCGTACGGATCCTGCTGTCAGACCAAAGTGCCTCACGTTGCTGCAGCATTCGTTCTTCTTGCAGGACAATTTCGTCGACAGATTTCTCGGCGAACTGCAGCGACTTGTCGCAAAAGAATCCGCGATAAATTTGCTCGGAACAAAGAGGGCGGAATCGTCTTCCAGGATCTGCCGTAGCAGCATCGGAAGGTTAACTTAATGATTTCTCAATTAATTCAACTAGACACGTTGATTAGCTTAGATAACAATTAAATAGTAACTTTTATTTATATTAATAAAAATAAGTTATTAATTCCAGTAAAAATATTTCAATAAAAATATATATAACGTATTATCATTAAATATTATAAAAATTCTAACAGAACTTTAGAATACATAAAACTGTAAAGTTATGACTTCTTTGATATATTCTTTTCATATTTAGATTTTATGTTTTTCTTTTTTACAATTAACTTGCATTTATTTTAATAATTAAAAAATTTAAATAATAATATAAATTAAATTTCGCTTTTTAGATGGCAAATGACGTTGATGAAAGAGAGGCGGAATAACAATACGGAATCTGAAACCATGGAAAGCGAAAATTCGCCAGAAGATCGTCGTGTTAATACAAATGCCGCGAGTAAGCTGCAAATAAACCGACCGCGCGAATTGCGTTACTTCGGACCCGTCTCGGTAATACCAAACACCACATATATTCGACGGCTGGAGCACAAAGGGCTTCTGATTCCTGAATCGAAGGGCTGTGTGTTGCCAGCTCTGACATCGAAAACGAACGCCAAGAGGAAAAAGCTTGATCTGCTTGGAGTGAAAAATCGTTGATCATGCTCAATAAAGAGCACGTTTCTTTTTTGCAATGCAATATTAATATCGAGGAAGGAACGAGAGAGAAAGCTGTACAGAGAAGCTCATTATGCGCGAGACGTGGAGCGTGTACATATCTTATATTTTACATCTCTGTAAATGAATAAATGTAAATGTTAAATGTCGATAGTATGTTTGTAAGATGCGATTTATTCGCTGTAAGAAAGAGAATAAACACTGAGAAGGTTTCCTTTTATTTTATACCAAGTATACCGTGACATATAAATGTCCACATCTTTGTTTCAGATTTTTTTCGAGCAGGGAAGTGTTCCGACATCGCGTATAATTTACATATTTCGTATGTGTATATTTTAATCCTTTAATAAGATCTATTGTCTTTTACCACATACGATGAGTCACTCATGTCTGCGTTAATTTTCATCATTTTTACAAGTATACAAAATATATTAATTGTTATTTTCACAAAAGAACATCTTGTATTGGCTCACATTGACAATTTTTCCTTAATATCATTGTTAAATATTGGAGCCTTTGAATAATTCATTACTATTGAAAATTTATTAAGTAATTATTCTTACATATATTTTAACATCTCTAGAAAATATTTGTAAGGTTGTGTATTTAAAAAAAGGAAAAGTAAGAATTATTATTTAGCCGCGTGCCCCTAGTATTTTAAAAAAAAGAAATGCGTAGGACGTGAAGAACTCATCGTTTATACTAAAAAAAAGAGTTATTAACGTATTCTTAATTAAAATAAAAAATGTTAATAAAATAAAATTAAGTTATCGGTATTGCATAATTAATCAAATTATAAAATGATAAAACTGTCCACAATAACAGAGTTATACGTTTAAGTTCGTAGCTATGCTTTATTACCGCAATTTATTACAATTTTAAACATAATTTTAAATACATTAAAACTTATTCAAATTTGAATTAGGGTTTAAATAACCATATCTCTGTTAAAATAACTTTCAATTCAACGAAATGAAGTTTCATCGAATTTTAAACTTTTAATTAAATTGTTAACTGCAATATAGATAGTTCGCGAAGCAAAGTAGATACAAAAAGTATTCGATAATAATCATTTATCGAATATAGGACAAAATATGGAGAGTATTTTTACGAACGATTGAATATTTTGGAGCGACGAAGAAAGAGACAGGAAGAAAAAACGAAGTTCGGTTAGCCTTGGCGTTTGTTTTCCCGCCGTACTACGCGCCATGTTTACCGCGTCATCATTCGTCGTCATTCGTGCGCGAAACCTCGAGTCGGTAAGCAACGCGGCGAAGCGCTCCGCGTAATTTCGTATTATTTCTCGATCGCGACAAGTATTTGAATCTTAATTCTTTACGGATAATTGAGGATTGTATATTCAGCGATCAACAGCTCCTATAATTGGACGGATCGTCGAATCTTATCGTCCTTGTTGAAGAATAAGCGTTTCGCACTCGAATCAAAGACCGAATCGAAATATCAAAAGGGAGAAAAAAATGACTTACAAGTAATTATCGCTTTATCGTTGTGCTTCCGGGTGATAATTATTTTTCTATCGAATATTACTTTTATTCAAATATCTCTCATAATTGCATCTCGAGCTTCTCGTAATTTTCGTTACAGTTCGTTTTCATGCTTGCATCGAGGAGCGTGAAGTGAGGTATACATCGCACGTTTGTCAAATAATTCGAGAAACGCAATATTTCAAATGGCGCATCTTATTTTACAGTTAAGTCGTGAAAAAATGTAAGATTCGCGTGATAATAAGCGAATCGGTCAATCGCAATTGAAGATTGTCGAAAACGCAAAGCTACTGTTTCAAAATATCTTAGCTGCGATTGGTCGGTTTGCTTTATTACGTTTCTATGCGCCATTGATCTCGTAAATATTTCCCGCGCGACAGTCGACATTAGGGCTGCGTTCCGTTTCACGCATGATGCGCATGATGCATCTTTTATCCTTGTTATTCCGAATGTTAAATAAGGATAAATGATGCATTATGCACATCATACGAGAAACGGAACTCACCCTAGGCAATTTTTTACGTGCTTCTGGTATAGCAACCAAAAGCAACCGCGACTAAGGCTATCTTCGTTTTCAGGGATCAGAAGACAAAGATAGCCCCAACCGCGGTTGCTATACGAGAAGCACGCTAAAAATCGCCTATTAGAGACATTCATTGTTTTCTTGCACACGGCACGACGCGCTTTGTTTATCCGAGCTCTGTTATCGTTGGCGCGGGGTCGGCGTGGCGGCGGTCTGAGCGGCCGTATCATTGTAATACATCGTATTAGTATTATGTTTCTTCGAGACGCGACCGTGATAGGCTAATGGGTATTGAGAGACATTGAGAGATGCCGATCCGCCATTTTCAGTAATTAGATCAGCGGATGATCAGCTATATATCAATCGCGTCTTACGCGATTGATTATCATATTAACGATAACTTTTTATTGTTAAGTTAATATTTCGGCGTAGTTGACGAATAGAAAATCTGTTCGCGTTGCTTGCACTTTTAGCACTCGGAATCGTCGCTCTCTCTCTCTCTCTCTCTCTCTCTCTCTCTCTCTCTCTCTCTCGCTCTCTTTAATGCTCAAAAGTATATAGTTATATTGTTTTAAGTGAAAGAACTTTTGGAAAGCAACGCGAACAAACCTCATCATCACGCACAAATTCGGTGTTTCTTTCTTTCGAAACCTTTTTCGTCTCCAAAATTAATTATTTGAACTTCTGCGCTAATTACGAAACTCGTACACATAAGTTGACTGGATTATAAATTTCGTGCGGTTCTTTTGTTTTGCAAGAGTTTTCTTCTTTTCGCGATGTGATAATTGATAATTATATATCGTGCGTAAAGAACGTGCATGAAAAGTCGCGCTTTTGTAATGTCAGTTTCGTGGATCGAATGAATATTGTGTGAGACATTCAAAAATAATCAAAGACGAGAAAGCAAGACAGCCAGCAGCAGCAGAAAGAAGAAGAAGAGCAGAAGGAGGGAATTTAGGAGACACCGCTGTTACTCATCGCTTGGTGAGTCTTAAAACATTTTTTATTTTTATTTTAATTAGAAACGCAGGTTGGTTTTCGCCTTTTTACATCGATTTTTCGTGAGGTTTGCTGCGTTTCAAAAATCCAGTGCGTGTATTTCTTGCATGTAACTTGACAAGTGCGTAAAATGTTAATTAAAAAAACATGTGTGAAAGATGTGTCGCCACCGAGAAATGCACGTGTTCGATTTTGCACTATATCGATTAAATTCTTGATAAAATTGTCAATATCTGTAGAAAAAATCTTAAGGAAATCACAGCAAAACTATCTTGATTTTATTTAAAAGCTGAAATTTTATCATTTACAACGAGTAACTACATATTTATCTGTACAAGTCTAATAAAAAGAAAAATATTGTCAATAATATAATTAAATACGAAAATAAAGTAATTTTGCAAGAATTTATTTCCATTCTAAAGATAAAAATCCGTACGTTTAAATTATACGTTAATATATTATTTCAATTGAGGAAAGTAGTAATGTAATGACCTTTGAAACGAATTGAAAAATATACTTACTTCTAATTTTTTTTTTAAAGAGTGTAAAAATGATCCTGTCTCGGAAATGAATGACTTAATTTTCACTTTGTAAGAGTAAGATTTCAGAATGAGATCTTTTCTAAAAGTTTTAAAGGGTATTCACATTTCTAATGACTCTTTCTCTCTCTTTTCTCTCTGATATAAAATAAAAAATGGATAGTGAAACCTTATTGAAAAGAAGGATGTCATTTGAAAGGAATCAGGCAGTGTCTTTTCTTAAAAAAAAAAAAAAAAAAAAGAAATTGTGAAAATAACTTGCAACCATCTGACATATTTAAGGGGTTTTTATTTCGGAATTGCATCCATCTTTGAAATATATAATTAATATCTCGCAACGGACGCGTTGACCCTGCAGCAAATGCGACGGGAAGAAAGAAGGAATCTTCGCCGAACGCGAAAAAATCACCGACACACATTTTTTTGTTTCTCTCTTTTTGTTTTTTTCTCCCCGGCTGACGCCGTGCCGAAACTGAGAACTCGAGAAGATGAGAGAACATGATTTTTCTTTTGGTATCACTCACTTTCGACGTTGTTTATCCTAGCGGGATAATCGTCACTACATTTCGCTTCCTCTTTCGCTCCGTTTCTCTCGCTCGCTCTCTCTTTCCTCTCCCATTATCTCCCTTCTTTTTTCATAAACTAAAGTTATATACAATTAAGTATTTCACGTACTCGACTCTTAGAGAATCACAAGTCTAGCTGTATATTTATTAAATAATACATTTATAATTATTACGATTAGATTTTTGAAACTAAAACCATGCTTGAATTGTTGAATGTAGCAATTAAAAAAAAAAAATTTCTTTTATACACCTTCGTACTTTTTAGAGTCTACAATTTCGAGCAAATGGCGATTTTCTTCCAATTTACTAAATTTTCCGAATTTCAAGACAAAGTGCTTATTTTCGAAACTTATTATGTATAACTGCAAGGATTATTTTAAATTATTATACTTGTATAATTATATCGGAATATATATATTACAGTGTGTGTAGAATTTCCGACTGCGTTTTTTAGATTTATATTGCAGAACACACAATAAACTTCTTTCGCATTCTCTCTTTCCTTTTCCTTCACTATCTATCTCTCTCTATTTTTTTTTATCACGCACACGCACACAAAACACGCATACACATACGCACGCGCAATCGTTTTTCCATCGACTTTTGCATCTCGTCCAGTACTCAAAATCGCTTCTAACTATCACGCGAAATCTTCTTTCTTTCCGATCGACTTCGGGAAACCGATTTAGACTCGTTATTCTACTGTTAATCGCAGACAAATTTTACGCGGATTTCGGACGATCCTCTCGCAAAGATAATCCGCTCGTTGGTCAGCGGCCGGAGAAAATTCGCGTAACGAATTCGCTTCGTATTCGTGGAGGACCGTTATAAGGCACTTTTACCTGCACTACGAAATTGTATCGTTAGATGAACATGACGCGTGTACGCTAAGAACACCTGCGCGCTAATAAATATATCAGTACTTCCCGAAACTCACTATTACTACTCGCTAAACGCAAAAGTGCGCGACTCGATACACAGGCTCCGTGACGAGAATTCGCTAAAAGGCATTTAAGTGCAAGGGCACTTGCTTGAATTTATTCGCTAATTGCGCGTTTATTATCTTTCCTCGCAAACACTTGTAAAACATTTTTTTTTCCCTACGTCGTTTTGAGCGCTGATTCGATTTGCGAGGGGAGAGCTCATCCGAAACGCGTCTCCGTCAGTCTAGAATCGGGATTTCCAAAGCCGATAAGTGTGATAGCGCACGCGCGCGCGATACTTGGTTGATATTTGCGCGGCATTC
>NW_017257294.1:2337936-2351225 GCF_001594055.1 Mycetomoellerius zeteki
TTCGCCAAGCGGACGCAATCGCGCAGGTCGCATCTTCTCGAAGCTCGAAAAACTCCTCAAAAATCCTTCCCTTCTCGCGGAAGTCAGTGTAATAGAGTGTCAATCGCGTCGTGTGTATTTTCCGCGGCGTCGCACGCATCCAGAGCGGCGACCATCGCACCTTCCAAGTTAGCGGATAATTACTGGAAGAGAGAGATAAAAAAGACGTTTTTTTCCGTTTTTTCTTTTTCTTTAAGTTAATTAATTAATTAGTTAGTGGGTTAATCTACTCGAATACTGAGATAGTGACTTTTCGTTTATTATTCTCGCGCAAGTAACACGTAAGCAATCTATATAAAGTCAGGAACGATAATACGAGAGGAATTATGAATTTGATTTTCTCCTTTTTCTTCTTCTTTTCATTTTTTTTTTCGTGTTTAAATTTATGTTCACTGGGTCGAGAAGGTGACGTATCGTCGCCCATCGGATCGGTCGACGAGATTAGCGTCTCCAACAATCAAAGTGACTACGTTTTACACGGACACCCTTAATCGGGTTTAATAACATCCATAGTTATGAAACTGGCCAATCGTAGATATTCCTCTGAAGAATGGAATGGCTGTGATTGGCCAGTTTCTAATTACGGATGTTATTAAACCCGATTAAGAGTGTTCGTGTAAACGTAGTCAGTGACTCAAAGCGTCGAATACCTCTCACTTCCTTTGGAATTTGTTCTTAAATTAAAGAGGATAGACTTTCGTCGACCCTCAGCCTTGATGCCTGCGCTCCGTTTATCTTATAGCATATCATTATTAATATTACCTTTTGTGTCATTAAAGTATTAATATGAATATTATCAATATCTTCAGTATTATATTATCGGTACTCTATTATGATTATTATTATTAGCATTATTAATATATTATTGTTCTTCTTATTATTATTTTTGTTATGCATTAACTGTTAATTATTAATAAGTATTATTAGTACTGTTATTGTTGTTGCTGTTGTTATTTTGTTATTATTGGTAATATTTGTAATAATATTATATATTACCATTATAATCATTAATAATATTAATATTATTGTTATTATTATTATCATTGTTGTTGCCGTTATTATTATTAATATTACCATCATCATTATTATTAATATTATTATTACTGTTATTACTAATATTATTGTTGTCATTATTATTTTATCATTAGTATCATCATTTTTATCACCGTCACATTATCTTTTTTTCACTTTTTATACATTACGATCGGTACAATGGTCGTAAACGCACTCCTTGAGCTTGTTAAAGGCTTTTTTTTCTTTATCGAGACTTGTACGCACTTATAGCTTTTTCCTTCAAAAGGAATTAAGTAGAAAAAAGAAGTAATAGTAGTATAATAGTAGAAGATGAAGAAGTAGAGGAATTCGAAGAAATGTTCCTTAACAGTGCTAGAAATATGCTTGCTTAAAGTCATTCGTAAACTGGACGCAAGTATAGTTCTTCTTTTTTCTAGCTGAACGGCGGAATGTCTCTAGTCATATTTATCCAAGAAAAAAACGATTTTGCTGAAATATCTAAAAATTTGGGCAAATACAGATCTAAAAATAATTTTATTGGTCAAAATAATTAATGAGTAGAAAACAATAAGCGTGATGAACAATATTGTTGCAAACATTTTGTCATTCCAGTAACTAGCTTGAAGATTCTCCATAATCCCATACAGCACAGATTATTCCAGTAATATTACAGTAATATTGCTGCAAGCTTCCGTGTGTTATATGAAATTATTTTAATAGTCTAATAAAATTACTTTCGGATCTGTATTTAACTAAATTTTTAGATACTTCAGCAAAATCGTTCTTTCTGTGTAATTTTTCCTCTCAACACACACACACACACACACACACACACACACACACACACACACTTTTTAATTATAATGCTTTCTCACACGTGCATACTCCATTGTATACCCACGTTCTAACAATTTGAAAAAAAAAGATCAGTCAAAATCGTACCGAAGAAATGGACAATTCGGCAACTCGATTCTAATTTTCTACTTCCGAACTCTTTCGCGGGCGGATTGCACCTTCGCATCTTTCTCTTCCTCACCACGAATTTTTCTATGATCCATTAATCACACCGTTCTTCATCCATCGCAATTTATTTTACATCGCCGATCGAATAAATACAATATTACATTATCGCGCTGTTCACACCCGTTGCTTTTTCACACCACATTCGCCGTTGTTGTTTCATTACTTAAGCTTTACTTTGATAGTAATTTAGTAATAGTACGACGATACCTTAATAAGGCCCAGTAAGGCTGCGTGGGTCGAACGTGACAGTCCCACGAAAAAAATTTCATTTACATCTTTAAGTTTTTTTTTTTCTTTAATCGCGCGCGTCGCTTTGGAACAATAAATCACATAGATACATCTCGTCTTGAGATGCATTCAATGAACTGCTTTGGAAAGAAAATATGTGTCACCATTCGAAAATTATCGTCCCATGTTCAAGGCATCTTTCCCTCGTTTATTGTCACGTTATAATTTTCCCGTAATTACGGTCATGATGCACATTCCTCACTTTTTCTTCCTATAATTTCCAGTTCCTAAATCATTTCCTAATTCTCGACAATTTTGCCGTTAGAAACTCTCTAAAATTTAAATCCGTTTTCACGATATATGGTTATCTAAAGATTGAAGGTTACCAAGAGATTCATCAATGAAATTCACTCATGAATTTCTTAATAACCTTTAGGTGACTATATATTGTGAAAACGGAGCTCAGAGTGAATTGTCACTCTAAAGAATGAAATCTTACTGTTAAAGATTGAAAATTGAGTCAGTCTTGAAAAAGAGCGGCTCAATTTTCAATCTTTAAAATGAAATTCCACTGCACAGAATTTAGAGAGTAGATACATTTTCGACGTACGCATTCCAGTGGACTTTCGCGAGTTGGTTCCCAGCAGCAACAATACAATTTATATTTTCATTCATATTAAGGAAAATTGCAAAATGTTCTTAACATTACGGCACGAGATCGGGCGCGCGAGTGTGCGACTCCTCTTTTCGATCGCGCGCACCGAATATTGTCATATATTTTTGCGTTTTGCGAATTATATCGAATTGTCGGTGTTTGTAAAAATCGTCGAAATATACGCACGCTCGCAACACCTCGTAACCAATCGTAGTCCTAGGGCCAACCTTACGCTTACTAATATAATTAATAATAATATTATAATTTTTCTCTTTAGCTTCTTTTGAACTTTGAGTACTTTTCATCTCGCCCATCTCTCGTTTCCAATCCCTGACCCCGGCACACTGGATTTACGTGTACTTATGCGTATAGGTGTGTCGGTGTATATGGCTGCGTATGCGTGCGTGCGTACGTGTGTATTATATATTTATAATATATATATATGTATATTTTTAGACTTTTAAATAGCATTTTTATTTACTTTTTAAACCGTTACTTTCATAAGTTTTGCATAAAAAACAAGGCAATTAGAGAGATTGAGATTCTTTCTCGTCTTTATACTTAATGCGCGCGCGCGCCCGTACGCGATATTTCTATACTTCGGTTGAATCACGTCATGTGTATGTGTCCGAGAATGTATATATATATATTTATATTTATATAATATATACATCTTATATATATATATGTATAATCGTAAAAGTCACGTCTTTTACTTTCAATATCGTTTTAATTATTTTCTCATTCTTACTCATTCTTTTTCTCTCATTCTCTCATTTTCATCGCGCAACTAATAAAGAAAGACTAAGCTCTTAGGTAAGAATACCGACTCTGAATACTTTCTCGCGTATCTCCTCTCTGCCTTTTACGATCACGTACAAATAAACCGGAGAGATATAGATAAATATATTATATGCGTATTGTAAACGACGCTTTGAAATCGAGACGCCGTGTCTCTTTTCTTCTCCTTTTTTTTTTTACAAATTACCAACCGGTAAGGTCTACTCTACGTATTCGACCGTTCTATATTTTGTATATATATAGAAAGGCCAATTTTTACTTTATCACGCGAATCGCGCTCGGAACGCAATCGCATTGACGTGACGTATAATCTAGCAAAATTACCTAGTTCTTTTGACTATCTTTGCATACCAGTTTACCCTCGGGTGTTTTTAGGAAACCACCCTCGCGCGGATCACCGTTCGAGCGCCGCGCGCTTGAATATTCGCACAGCGCTCGATCGACTTCCGGTTCACCGGTTTCTCATTTCTAATGCGAGACGATCTCGTGGAATTCGGACGGTTTCTGAACCGATTTGTCGGACCGAGTCCGGGCTCGCGTTTACGATTCCGCGATCATTTCTTTGTCTTTTTTTTTTACAAGGCAGAGCACGACGATCCTTTTCGACCGTGCTCTTTCTCCCTGTCGCATTTTTAAGGGCAACCGCACTCGTCCACCACCATCTTCGGCAGGTCTCTCTTGATAATGTTCGAGTCCGGGCCGTAGTAGATGAGCGACATGGGTGAGAACTTGAGAGGCGCGCAGCACGGTTGCATGCCGGCCAGCCGATCCATCTTCCGGTATTCTTCAATCACGTGGGTGTAATAGTTGAGAAACGTGTCCGGCGTCCTGTGACCAGCCGCGCAATCTCCTCTGCAGTAATTGGCGTAGTATCTGTCAGGGAAATCCGTATTAGCGTACCAGTAATGATACTTGTATGCGTTAGCTCTCAATCTAAAATGTTTTCTTTGAGAGAGAAATATATTGCTTGATAATATATTATTACTGGCATTAGCACTGATATATTATTTGCATTATAAATAATTAGATAGTTTATACACTAAAAAAATACTAAATTTTAATAAATATTTGTTTGAATAATTGTAAGTAAATGTTTATTAAATTTAAACATATATTTATTTGATAGAAATTCAACAGCCTGAATTATTTAAAGCATCAAAGATTTAGCTTCGACCGGTATAAGCTGTTGAATTTCTATTATTAATTGTATTTCTCACATTGTACAGTCTAAAAATAAGATACTTATTGTATATATTTATTTGATACAAAAACCATTAATCATCTTTTTTACTGAGCAAATATTTATTTACTGTACATACTAAGCAAATGTTTATTTAGTACTATTCAAAAAAATATGCATTAAGATTTAGTAAATTTTTTCAGTGCAGATATTTGTTCAAATTTGAATTTGAATGCTTAATTGTTGTTATAAGTATAAATATAAGCAAGTAAAACCATACAGAAATTATTTTATGCTGCTCGGTTTACTTACCCCTGAGGAGCGATAATCCAATCGTCCCACCCAAGCTGAGAAAAGCTGACGTAGAACCTCTGCTTACAGCATTGACCTTTTATCGCGCCGCTGCACTCGATCGCTCGTCTCCTAACGCGCTTCGCGGCCGCTGGATCTGTACGCACGACTAGAAACGGTCTATCTGGATCGTGATCGCCTGAAAGAAAATACTCTAATTACAACATGCTTCCATATGAGACCGAGGTACAATGTTATAAGTCATCGTGAAACATTATTTAATCGATCACATCGGACTAGTAACATTTTTCGACAACGCAATCGATTGGAATTCTTCAACCTTCTCAAATAAAATAATTAATTCAAAATCTCGTAATTTTATCTCTGATAAAGCTAATTAAAGTCGAAAGCTATAGTTTTAAAGTTGAAATTGTTATCCTTTTACAGATTGGAAAAAATATTTGAAATCTTAGCTGCTTTATATGAATATCACCTTGCAAATTTGAAAATCATTAAAGAAGATCATATCTTATATATTGTAATATAATGATAATCATTATAGTAAAAAATTAACAATAGTAATAATAATTAATAAAATTTTTGTGCTAGTTTTCAAGATGACATTCACAACAGTATTCCAACGTGTATAGATATATAGATCAATTAGATCAGAGGTCGATAAACTTTTTCTGTAAATAGCTAGATAGTAAATATTTTAAATTTTACTGCTTAAAAAGATGTTATATAGATATTTATACAAAAAAGAGAAAATAAATCTCCTCACCTTTTTTATTTACAAAATTCAAAATATATAAAAAATTGCGTTTGTCATATAAAAATAGGGGACTATAATTTGCTGATTCCTAAGTTAGACAAATGAATCGGTCGCGAACAAATTTTTCAAGATTTTCGTCAGGAATTACCTTTCGAATTTAGGGACGACTCGATCACGTGCGGCGAATGTCCATCGAAGGTCGATACGTGGACGTGCGAGCCGCA
Organism: Mycetomoellerius zeteki; assembly: GCF_001594055.1. Taxonomy (NCBI): domain Eukaryota; kingdom Metazoa; phylum Arthropoda; class Insecta; order Hymenoptera; family Formicidae; genus Mycetomoellerius; species Mycetomoellerius zeteki. Next base: position 2,344,167 of record NW_017257294.1, read on the forward strand.
CCCGCTGCAGTCGACGAGCAACGTCAGTTTATCTTTCGAGTAGTTCGTCGTGTACCATCTGCTGACGACCTTCGTCACGTCGAATTTCTGCCAGCCGAGCTGGCCGACGTTTACAACAAGAGATGTCACCATCTCTAGGTGTTGCCCGAGTTCCTGTAGATTGAACCGCAGAAAAAGAAAACTTTGTTCTAACATAACATAATAATTTTGTAAGGCTGCATTATGATATTTTTATGTGTCTTAAGAGATAAGGAGTAATATATTTTTTCAAAATAATTAATACGATTGCAAGAAATATTTCTTGCAATCGTTAGATTATCGGTTAGATTATCGGTAGTAGATAGATCGGTTGTTAGATATATTTTTCAATTTTTTTTTAGTTATGCTGCGATTAATTAAAAAAGTTGAAGGATCAAGAAAGCCTATTAAAACCTTGTTATTAAAGATTTATATGATTTTGCAAGAATAATTGATTCACGCAATTCGAGCGAATCCACGGATCTGAGTTCAATATATTGCAAATATTTCATTGGCATGAAAAAATAATTTTGCAGAAATATCTAAAAATTTAAATAGATATAGATCTGAAAATTTTATTGGATCAAGATGATTATGTAGAACTCTCAAGCATGATGAATGAAGCTATAAAAACTTTTGACATTCTAGCAATCAGTTTGAACGTCCTACATAATTATTTTGGTCCAGTAAAATTATTTTCAAATGATCAATATGTGTATATCTAGTTAATGTTAGATACCTCAACAAAATCGTTTTTTTTTATGTAAAGAAAATAAAAACTAAATGCATACACGTGTTTAATACGAGATGAAACAGAATAGCAACACACACAATTATAGCACTTATTTCTTATTTATATTATTTAAATATTTAAAAGAAAGATCTTTATGAAATAATTATTTATTTTCCTATTCAAATATTCTCATTTGAATTATCGATCAGCGAATGGATTATTACCTTGCCTCGGAGATGCGTCGTATTACCGCAGTGCACTCTGAATACCCAGAGAGTGATATTTCTTTGGTTTATTTGACTGTGACGATGATGCTGATAGTGATGGGCATGCTTGAGCTCAACTCTCGCCCACAAGGTGGCCCTTTTGATTCTTAGAGGTTCCAATGCCGGTTCGCCGCTCGACATCGGAAATTCCAGCAATGGCTGGCCATTCAACGTGTGCCCTATAATAGAAAAAATATTTTAATTTTTAGGAAGATTAGATACAAAATTAAGTAAAATTAAGCGCTCGCTTTAAATAATCATAACTTGCATAATTCTATTTTGATGTTCTAATTCAAGAAACGGATTATTTTTGAATCCACGTTGCGTAATCAGAAGCACGAGACTAAACGTTTTGATTGATGGGAAAATATTAAAAATAGTCATTTACATATTTTCGATAAATTGGTAAATCTCGAATATTTTCATTTGAATAAATTTTAGCAATGGATACGAATCGTAAAGACACAGAGGGCAATTCATGAGAAGAAAGAATCTCGAAAATGAGGCGTTAATTATATGCACCATGTGCAACATAATGTGTGCAATTGCTAATTTCCGGCGTGTTCACGATAAAAATGTCGCGTCCGCATGGATAGATTTTTCCAGACTTCGTTTTTTTTTCTCTCCCCTTTACGATGTACTAGAAATTACGCGCCGGACTTCATTCATATACAGGGTGTCTTATAATACCTTTAACCTTAAATTTAATGATAAATTCCCTGTTGACATCTTATTGAAAAAAAAAAATTAACACGGAACAGATCAGTATTTTTCAAGTGTTTTATATCAAATATCTTAGTAATCAAAATTTTGAATTAATAGTTTAACAAATTGGCTTAAATGTTCTATTGTGTATTATTATTCAATCAAATAGTGTTAATATTCTATTATTCAATTATCGACTCAAAAGTCGACTACCTCTGTCAAAACGCGACCAAAGAACGACTTCTTAATCACCTGTGATACTAAAAACTAGCATGCCTAGATGTTTCAATTAAGAGAAAGTCCACCCCTAAATTAAGCTTAGAAGAATCTAATCATCGTAATTAAGCTTCGCACTTCTCGCAGCCACCCTTTATATATGTACGCGCATACATATACACATAGAAACTCGCGGCACACGTACACGTGCTGCGTTCAACGCTCGTTCACTCGAAAGCATCGCTCCTCGTCTCTCTTTCTCCCTCTTCCTCGTGGGGGTGTACGTGTATACACCTGCTTGCGTCTGTGTGGCGCGCGTAGAGTGAAAGCAGGGCGGCTTCATCCTTTAACGGTTTGGTGAGTCACGGACCGGGGTTGTTCGGGGTAGGGATAAGCACAGGGTGTCTGCCGCCCGTCTGCCTTCTGCCTTTCACCGCGCACCCCTTCGTCGTAACCCTCTATATCGCCACCACCACCGCCGCCGCCACCATCCACCCGCACCCTCGTCTCCGCAGTCAACTAGCAGCGTCGCTGCGCGCGCTACGACGGCCGATATACACGCGATTATATCGCCGCTCGTTGTCTTTGCGATTGTAATGACTTGTAATGACCAGTAACGTCACGCGAAAATTTGCGGCGTCCCGTGGAATGATTCGTGACGATTTGCCACGGCATGAGATAACCGTTTGCGATGAAGCTTCAAAAAGATACATTGCGATTTACAACATCTCGAACATTTCGCAGAGAATTTTTCCTTGCTTGCGATATATATATATATTGCATATGTAATATTTTTCTCTCTATTGTAGACTTTGACGAATATTCTTCAACCTTCTAACTTTGAAATGTTTCAATTAGATACATGTATAATATATACGCGAATATCTCGGAAGGTTTTTTGATAAACTACGAGTTATTGCATGAAAAGCATATAAAATTGCGAGAGCAGATTTAAGAATTAAATTAAATTAAAGAGAGAAAAAGAATTAAATGAAGGGAAACCGAAATATTGCAAAAAATGGCATACATAGACTGTAAGAAAAATTAATTTCGTTTGATGATCTTACTTTTCGTTTAATGATTGGATTATTTTAGGGATAGAAGATATTTAAAAAGGCAAAATACGTGAATAAAAACTTATAATATCGCAGACGATTCTAGAAAAGAAGATAAAGAAGGTTTCAATCGATTTTGCGAAATTCAGGGAGAGCACAATGGAACAATTTCGTAACGTTCTCGTCCTTCGCGAAAGCACCACGCCCGAACATACTCGACTCGATCTTCCTTTAGAAGATGGAATCGGGATGTAATTTTTTTATGATAAAATTGCTACGAATAACTATACACGATAATAATTGAATTTCAAGAATATTCAGAAAGAGATTTTCTCTAAATTAAATTAAATTGAATCCTATATATATATATATAGATATATATGTAATGTTTAAGTCAATAATAAAGGTATAAGTAAAATAAATATACTCAAATTGTGTGAATTGAACAATATAATTATTTTATTTTATTTTACTTATACATTTATTATTGATTTAAACATTTTATAAATATTCTATTTCTATCAAAAAATATGAATACGATATCTTATTGTAGATATGAGTCTATTTTCTTCTTTTATTTTACGAAAAGAACAGTTTTATTCTAAAAAAATTTACAATTTAAAAATAATTTTCTTAGACTGTCAGAATAATTATGTAGCATGTTAAAAAACATCAAAACTTTTTACAATATTATTTATTATGCTTGAGCGTCCTATATAATAATTTTGATTTTGATAAAAACTTATTTAAAAAATATTTATCTCTGCATTTTTAGAATAATTATAAGTGTTTTTGCGTACACTGAAAAAAAATTTACTATATTTATATCTCAATAATAAATATTTACTGAATGAAAAAAATGATAGTTAAATCAAATTAATCTTGTATCATCAAACAATTCTTGTATCAAATAAATATATGTTGACATTCAGTAAATATTTACCTACAAATATTCAAAGAAATATTTGTAATTAAGATATATATAGTACATTTTTTCAATATAGTAATACATTGGTACACGCTTTAATGTTTGTTAATGTTTCACATTATGAATTAAACGCGTCTAAACAGAGGAACAGGATAACGTTTTTGTCTCGTGATTTAGCGAGAGGAGATTGAGGCGGATATGGAGGAAAAAGCGCGATATAAAACGCGGCTCCAGAATGCTCCACGTCCTTGGCACATGATCGACAACAAGAGTAATAAGGATTTTTAGTGGTGGAATACTTGTAGCACAATCGCTCACAAGACGCCGAAATTGCGCGTTGGCTTCCTAAACTGGCATCCCTCCTTAGTGCACAGGGTCGGCACAGGGTATCCCGAAAGTCGTTCATTTTTCTCCGATTGTATCCGGATTGAGAGACATAACGCTTTACATAAGAATTAGGGTCGAGAGAAATTAGCTTCGTGAATTTTATAAGGACCGGATTGTTTTATCACCTCTATATCGCGTTCCCACAAAATTACAACAATTGTGTGGCTGTGGATTCATTTGTCCTTCATAATTCTTTTTCTCTATATCTTCCTCTCGTTTACGGCGGCCAAGTGTTGTGTATGTTTAAGTCGCAAAAATTGAATATCTGTGTTACTCCGGGCAGATGCATTCTTATCCAAATCGTCATATTTGTTGGTTTAAATAAAACGTCGAAATTTTGAATTAAACAGGTCGCTTATAGTCATTTATTCTTCGAGATTCGACATCTCAATATGATTTACTCTGTCTCGACTTTTCGCTCTGCATAAAGAATCTCGTATCTTTGATCTTCCGCACGATCTCCTACTGGGCTCTCTTTTGGGCCTTCTCTCTCTCTCTCTCTCTCTCTCTCCTCTTCCAGGTCCCATCCTCTTTTTATTTTTCTCTTCTCTCCCTCACCCTGGGTCGCGTGTTCTACATTTTCGTAGTTCGATTTTCTAACGGCCTCGCTCGAGTTTCGAGTGCGTCGTCTGTCGCACATTTCGAGGTCGGTACATCGGGTGGTACTTTTGCCCCCCGTGCGCCGCAATGCGACACCACCACGGGAATCTGCGCCCGGTTTCTCTCTTCTCTCACAGAGACGACGAGACTTTTTTTCCCTATGACGAATACCATTCCGAATAAAATTCACACGAGAGAGGAATCGACAATCGCCTGGCACTTTTTTGTACGCGCGTAATACCAGAGCAGCAGAAGTACCGCGGCTTCAATAACCGACATTTTCCCGCATAGATTGAAATCGGGGTTGAAATATTCATTTGTACATTTATCTCGCAATTTCTAATAATATTTTTGTAATTCGATTGCTTTTCGATCTATGTTCTTATCAATTGATTTTCGATGTAATTATTGCAAATGAGGTGATTTCAGAAATTATTTTCATGTCAAACTACAATGGGTATTGCTATCAAAATAGATTAATGATATAATAAATTGGATTAATAATATAAGATTAATAATAGTTAGATTAATAATACAATGAATGACTGCTTTTAGCAGAAAAAGAAAGTTTGTAACTATTTTATGAGATTCTTTAATATAATTGGTTTATTATACATTTAGATTCAATGAGGAACTAAAGGCAAGATCAATCGCATCAAAGAATTTTACAACAGAATTTTGCAAAGCTGATTTTTTTGCTGAACGCAGCCAATGGGTGCATTCGGTACTACGACCGGTCACTGAGCGCTCAGTGAGCTCTTGAATCTGTTTGGTCTATATTTTTAGTTCTAACGGAATATGCCAATCAGATGTAAGAGCTCACTGAGCGCTCAGTGAGTAGTTGTAGTACTGAATGCACCTAATATAAGAGATATCGCTCAAGTATAGTGCGTGGCTTCAGATTGTAATGGTGAGTAAATGCTATCGAGCGAATCAATCTATTAGCACAGCCAAGGTTCGAGTGTTATAGGCCTTATATCGCACCTATTGCGTCCTCGATGAGCAAAATTTTCTGAGAAACGCTCTATGAATAATCTCACAATAAAAAAGAAATGCGTAGGAAATAGAATGGAATTTAAAAATGCGAAAGAAACTACAAAATGATCTAAAATATCAAGAGATCATGATAATAAATTGCATGATGTAGATTTAATCGATCATTCCGACAACAAAATAAGTCCATAATTTTCGAGAATCCAGGGTGGTTAATGGAGTGTGTTGTAAACGTGTGAACAGCGAAAAGTACAGTGTGCGAAAACAATGCAGCTTTATTGTATGTAACAAATTGTAGATGTTGCATTTGGAAGGATATTACATTGAACATTATACTCGGAAGCAATGATACTTCCGAGCTAACGCGATCTTTAACGGATCGTTATTATTCTCGAAATAGAAGGACTTTCAGATCTAGCTGTGGTTATGTTAGAATCGCAAATGCCTTAAGCGTCTCACTTGGCTTCGACAATGATTGACAAGCTCCTCGTGACCTTGCGTTAGATATCTGCCGCGAGATAACTCGTGTCGTCCTACTTTTGAAATTTTCCCGGCGGCGTTTTCTACCGAAATTGTCGCTTAAGAACCCCCCCGGTTCCGCGTTCTCTAATTTAATAGAAAGCTTTTTCATTGGAGGTACGAGCGACGTGGGAAAAAAAAGGTCAGGGCTTTTCCGAGTTTAGACCGTAGATATACAGTTCTAGATTCGTAGGTCCTAGATTCGCCCTGAAGACTCTGATATATCGTCCCAACGTTTTTCCGCGCTCCCTACACTTACAAACGCACACAAAGAGACAATCTAAAACCACCCCTGCTATTTGATAAATATGCTTTTCATGGAAATTAAATAGGATTGATTATAAAGAAAGTGAGGAAAAAAATATAAAATTTGAGCGCAGAAAAAGAAACAAATAATTAAAAAGCAATTTTCCTTTTATTATTAATAATATAATATAATTATTATTTTTATGAATTCTCGAAGACGATTTTTCTTTAGTAAATATCTAGGGACATCGTCCCTAGATTTCATTATTTCTAACATTATAATTCTCGAATATAGAATTTTTCTTAATTAGATTTATATTCTCATCTAATTTCTTATAAGTATTAGAATTGATTATAATTCTATGTGATTTAACTATATATATATATATATAT
>NW_017257294.1:2355649-2361303 GCF_001594055.1 Mycetomoellerius zeteki
CAAGAGGCAAAAAATTTTATAGTATACTTATAATAAATATATTATATAAATTGGCACACAAGAAACCAAGCGTTTATTAAAATAAGTATCATTATAATTAGGTAACATGTTTTTATAATAATTTATGTCATTGAGGATAATCTAATATAAGGTCTAACAAATATAATTATTATGTATTATTATTAAATTGACGTTTTATACAATTAACGTTTCACATTGACACCCAGTGCAGGCTTATATGCTCCTTAATTATTGAATACATTATATATTATATCTAATATAAATATATTATTTATAGTTATGAACATGGCACGCATATTCTAAATTGCTTCTGCTTTAAATAATATTATTGGAGCGGAAATGTGAAAAAATTTTCACACATGTCCCTGCCTACTTGATATTCCTTACATCCCCGATTACAGCCACGACCGCGTATAATCGGGGTTAGCGCGATCTCTCCCGATGGCGAAGAATAAATTTTGCACATGCGCATGTCAGTTAGGCAAAGTAAGGTCTCTCCGTCGCCAAGTTGTCCATTTAAAATGCGCTACGATATAGGATATCGAGGAAAAGGCGCGACGGCACCGAAGGAAATCGAGAAAACGTCGTGAAGGATCGAGAGTCGGGGGGGATGGCGGTCGACGGGAAACGAGGATCGAGAAGTCGGAGGATGAGGAAAACGTTTGGGAAAAGAAAGCGACGTTGCCGACGACATCGACCTGGCAATACCTACCGAGTTGGTAAAATCATCCCGCCAAGTGTATCTACGAAAGGATGAGTTAAATTGGGATCGGTTTTCGTTGATTAAGGTTAATGGCTCCTGCACACCGAACGCGACAAAACTCGCGGCAGAAATTGGCGCGATAGCCAATCAGTTTATCGCCTTTCCATAAAAGCGAAAGAATGATTGGCTACTGCGCTAACTTCCGCCGTGCGACAAGCATTGCCGCGTTCGGTGTGCAGGAGCCATTATCCTTATCGCGTTCTGTCTGCGACAGCTATAAGATTAGCTTAGCTTAGACTAGGAATAAGATAAAACTAGATTTTGACGTCAAAATTTAAAAAATTGAATTTACGGAAAAAATTTTGCTGAAGTATTTAAAAATTTAACTAGATACAGATCTGAAAATAATTTTGTTGGACCATCAAAATAATTACGTACAAAATTGAAATGTGATGCTGCTGAAAAGTTTTGATATTCTAACCATCATTTTGAACATTCTACATAATTATTTTAATAACCCAACAAAATTATTTTCAGATCTATATCTAGCTAAATTTTTTAATAAACTTTAACAAAACTGTTATTTCTATGCAAAAGATCACTGTTTAGAAGTCGATAATAAATGTGCAAATATCATTGACAAATTTAAAAAAAAATTGGCAATAGAGAAAATAAAAAATTAATGATGAAATATGGAGGATCTATGTACCATAATAGTCACGTTCAATGAAAACAGCATTATATTAACCTCGTTGAAGATTTCACTAAACATCTTTAATTTATTTATGTGCTTGACAATTTTTAATATCCTCAAGAAAATGGCATGCACTTAGAAAATTAGTGGATCGTTGAGAAACGTTCAACCGAAAATTATAGGATAATGGCAAAGTTGCTTTCACCGCCGAAAGCAGCCAATGACTTTCAAAGACGATTACTCAGGTTCTATTTGGACGATACGCGTAGCGATATCAAGGGCGGTTTGTTTCCGCCGTCGACACGCGAGTAGATCCCCGACGAAGCGTCGGAGACTATAATTCTTTCGCGGGAGAGAAATTGGGAGGAAAGGGCGGCAACGAAGACTATCCGGTCAAATGTAAGCGGCAGCTTACATAGTTTGTCACTGACAACTCGCCGACGAACGAGATTTTGGTCCGTCCTTGGAGTCGGGACGGAGAGATCGTCGGAGATAGGATGAGCCTCGAGGGATAAACACGAAACTCCCCGCTTCGAAGGCCGGGGAAATAGCGAGAGAAAGCAGCGATTTCTAAGACAATTCGCGGCCGTCTCGATGTATCGAGACGCGGAGACGAGAGGAGAGATCGCACATCCTGTCGTACGAATCGGCATCGTTGCGAGGATCGCGGCTGGATGAATAAATGAAGAAGCACCGCCGAGCAAACCCTACTTCGCCGTTTCCCAAATGAGTCGGTCCCGCAAAAACTGCTGAGGCGACTTGAAGCCAGACAGCGAAACGGAGACGACGGCGCGGTGGTCGGAGATAACGGCGAGGCTTCGAGAAGAATTTTCTTTCGCGTACTTTCATCGTCCTGGTACCGAGAATCTTCGCAAGGACAAATGGTGTAACAATGGTCCCCAGAGATAGTGATTCCAAAAGTTCTAATACACAATGTGTCTCCCGTACCTACTTCGTTTTATCTGTAAACTCATGAGCCGATCTCGAATCGATTCTTGGCTTAAATTTCGCAACCTCGACAACCTATTCTGGATTATAAAAGAATGAAAGTTTAAAAGAAACTTTTTATTTTTTAATTAGGTATTTAGTTGTGACGATGAGAAAATTTGATAATTACACGTTAAGTTAAATCAAATGTTGTTCAAAGAATACGTCATCAAATCAAATTCGATATTTTTGAATTATAAAAGAATGAAAGTTTAGAAAAAAATTTTATTTTTAATTAAGCATCATTTAGCTCTGAAAGAATTTATCAATTAAACGGTAATTAAAGTCGAATATTGTTCAGAGAATATTTCATCAAATCAAATTCAACAACTTTTGGATTATAAAAGAATAAAAACTTAAAAGAACCTTTTTATTTTTGATTAGGTATTTAACTCTGAAAAAATTTGATGGTTACAACGATAATTAAAATCAAACATTGTTCAGTAAATATATCATTAAATGGAATTTAATTGCGATTGGTTGAAGAGCGAATAGGATAATTATTTCGGACAGACTTCGTAGGCATTGAAAATGATCGCTCGATGGAACGAACATCGGATCGATTGTTGGAACAGAGGAAACGAATTCGCGTGGACCAGTAAAGTGCATTAGACTAGATCAGTGCGGTAGGAAGTGGAAGTTTGGCTCGAGGTAAGAGCGATACGCGGAAGGAGAGCGGAAGGGGGATTACAACTGTTACCAAGAACGAGAACGAACAAGACAAGGGGGACGGGGTTGTAACAGGAAGCGAGGAGATTGCGGCTTGAGATTGATGAAGAGACGAGGAGAATGCGATTTTTAAGCATCGCTTAAATCGGGGCGCCCTTAAAGGCGGGATATAATTCCGCGGGTCTCCGGGGAGTGAAGTCACGCGGAAACGGAAGGAAATTCTCGCAATTAGGGTGCCGCGTAAGAGAGTGATTATTAGGGCGGAAAGCCGGAAGTTCGTGAGGTTTCACAGTGTGAAACCTCTCCTACTCAAGGCGGTTCTTCGCGTTAAAGTTAAGGCCTCGGAGTATGAGATAAGTTATCCTAGCGATGTGCACGGTAAAATGTTACATCAACCGACGACGTATACGAAAACGGTTGCGTGCGCGTGATTACCGAGTCCAGTAATTATTATCGAAAGCAGAATATAGAAAGGGGATTCGATCGAACTGATGTCTGTGTCGCCGCGGGCAATGACGAAGAAAACGCATGGTGCACACGACGTCTGTCGATAAAAAGTTTAAAATAATACCGTGTTCTCTCTCTCTCTCTCTCGTTCTCTCTCTCGTTATCTCTCTCTTTCTTTCTCTCTCTTCATACACACGCGGATGGTTATGCATACATCCTACACGCAAAGACCGTCCTGTATCGTCACCAGATAAGAAGTCCAACCTGAGTAAGCCTAGTGCGAATCTAATTACAGCGCGACATGTCACTGACGTGTTCCAGACATAGTACCACGTATACAAGCGCGATACTCGACTCGTATCGTGTAGGGCTGAGGCGATTGACCGTAATACGACCAGTCAAATAAGAGGGTCAGATATAGCCAGTTAGTAACCCTGATCCAGATCTATCGCCACGTGGTCGCTCGCAGCTACGTACCCGCTGTTTAAAGCACGTGTGACGTATTCGCGCGATCATATATATACGCGGCAATGCGTACCCCCGAATCTCGCGATTTGACTTCCCTCGCCATCTCGATCAAGTCGTCGTCAACCGACTCGATCGAGCGACAATTCCATCGTATGCCATTCCTCGTTAAAGGAAAAATCGACGATGTCCGTCGTCGCTTTGGGTGTGGCTGGTGCGGTTCACGCTGGAATTGCGACCTATGCGACCGAGCTGTCTGATCTGCGCGTAGAGAAGGAGCGAGTAGAAACGATCGAACAAGGTCAGACGTTCTCTAGTTTTGAAATTATGCGATCGTTTCAATTTTCTCGGAGTTGCATTGTTACAATTTGTAGACTTAAACGGAGCAGTTGTCAAAGAGAACTACACACAGTTCTTTTTTTTTTTTAAGTCATGCAGTGTTAGATAGTTAAATGTTATCGCGCTCATAAGGTATTAACAGTGACACCTTACGAGCGATATAAGTAGATCGTAATTTATTTGCAATTTAGTTTTGGTAGTTAGGAACCATACAGAGAATCTGATGTACCTACACGGGAGAGTGGAGGAGTCGGAATGGAACAATGAATTACGCTGCGCGTTTTACGCGAACGGGGTTGCGCGATTGTACACGTAAGACCCCCGATACTACATTAGACGAACGTGTATCGGAGAAATTAAAGACAATGCCAAGAAAAAGATACGACAGCGAATAGCATGCGGGGTTGAATGCGGTGGGACAACGGGGAGTGGACTGAGGAAAAGAGAAAGAGAAAGAGAGCAAGAGAAAGAAAAAGAGAGAAAGAGATGAATTGGTAGATAAATAGAGAGGTCGCGTAGCCAAAGAGAGAAAAAGCGGTAGAGGGCGGAAGAAGAAAACGAGAGAGGGATAAGAGTGTAGACGGAAGGGAAGTACACGGAGGAGGACAGCAGGGAAGAAAAGGGAAGAAAGAAGAAACATGAGGGTGAAGACGCGAGGCGATCGGGAAACAGACGAAGGGAAAAGAGAAAGAAAGAGGGAGGGGGGGTAAGAGAGGAAGCAAGAGGAAGTAACCTACCCTTTTCTAGCTTGAAGCGGAGAGTGTACTAGGATGAGGAGAGTCAAGAGGGAATAAAGGGGGTGTAGGAGATATACGAAGAGCGGCGCCCAGCTGGAGCCACGTGCATCGATCTGACTACAGGCGCCAGCCGTCCTATCCGTCGGCTCGTTCGTCCATGAGTTCGACCCTGCCCCACTCCAACTCATCCCGAACCGTTTCATCCCATCCTGAACCGTCAAACTCCCGGTTCTAATACTCCCCATAAAGAGAGAGAGAGAGGGGGGAGGGAGGAGAAACAGAAAGAAAAAGAAAGTGAAAGAGAGATTGACAATGAGAAAAGCTAAGAGATAGAAGGAGATAAGGTGAAAAAGAACGAAGGGCGGGAGAAAAAAAAAGAAAGAGAAGAAAAGGGATGAAAGAGAGGAGGAAAAAAAGTGACAGAAGAGATAGAAATGCGAGGCGATAGAGATCGGGAGAGAGAGAGAGAGAGAGAGAGAAAGGGAGCAAGTGAAAAAGAGAATGAAGAGATAGATGGAGAGAGGGAGAGAGGGAGAGGGAGAGAAGGAGAGAGAGAAAGGGAGCAAGTGAAAAAGAGAATGAAGAGATAGAT
>NW_017257294.1:2361385-2365474 GCF_001594055.1 Mycetomoellerius zeteki
TGCGAGGGCGGGCGAATTTTAACCCCCGCGCGTAGTGTCCGACTTGGTATTCTCCCTCGGAATTCCCACAGGTTGAACGAACTCTATTCTATTCGAGCGAAATTCGGGATGCACGCTCTCTCGGTCCTTTCGGGAAGGGGAAATTGGCGAATTTCTCGAGAAGTCGTCACACACGCTAAATCGCACGTCATCGGCTATTGTGCGCCTCCATAAATAATGAAGGGGAAAAAAATTAACCGACGTCGTTTACTGCCTATCGGGGCCCCTCTCGGTATCTCAATCGACTTTTTATAGCACAACTTTTATCGCGTCCTCTTTCACGATTTGGCAGGGCGTTTTTATAGAATCGCGGCGTTGCGCGAAAATATACGTTCGTCTATATAATACGCCTGGCGCAATCTTTTCCACAATCGTAAAAAAAGGGATAATGGAAGCAAAAGTGCCTCCGCGTCGCGTCGCGTCGTGTTGCGTGAACAAACGTAAACGCAATCGATATCGTTCGTTTTCTCGTCATATCGCTGTATCGGCTCTCAGCGGCGCTTCAAGGTCCGCAAGATGATCGTCTCCGTCGTATTAGCTCTCACGAGGTGGCCTTGAATAAAGTATCCGCGTTAAAAGCTCGTAGATGGATTAGCGGTGTTAAACTTTCTCGGATACTTGGAGTGTAATCTAACCCGCATGTGCATCACTCGTGAAGAAGTGGAACGATGTTTACGCAAACGTTACGTATGAATGAGTACAATGTATACAATTGGTGCAATTAATGAATATGCGAGTAAGCTGAAGGAATACGAACCAAAATGAATATGATGTATTTCGTGGGTTACATACATATATTGAAGCAATGAATAGATTAGATTGGTGCGAATAAATTGGTCGTTTTTCCATTTATTAATTAAAATTAGGTAACGCTAAGCAAAATTATAAAATTAGCAAACCGGAATTCTTTAAAAGGGGGAACTGAAAAATTTGTCCCTATAATATGAAAATTAAATTATTTAATTTTATTAAAATTTTATTTTTAACTTTATTTATTTTTACAAATGTTATAAATTTCATGTTACACAACCTATAATGAATACGTAAAAGATGCATGTGTGTGAAATATTTGAAGAAAGAAAGTACGAAGGATGAGGAAGTCAGGCTCGAATTGGAGCAGATTTAATAGACAGTCAGCCTGTCCAAATATTGGAAGAGAGTCTGAAACATGTGCCTACAGCAGCTCGAGTCGAAGAAGCTAAATAGGAGGACGTTGTACGAGTCGGTGACTGTTAAGAACCGCGAGTTACGAGCCACGGACGCTCAAGCTTTCATAAAGATCCGCCGCCAAGTTCTTTTAAAAGAGAACAACCGTCTAGCGCGCATAATGGCCGATCTACGCGTGCGACAGGAGTCCCTCTCTCTTTCTCTATCTTTCTGGTCTACGGGGATCTCATCCGGGCAATGACGAACGTCCTGAGAAATACTGCGTCAATTCGCCCATCGTGTCGCGCCGAGTCGCGACGCGTCGCGTCGCCTCGCGTCGCGTCACCTCGTCCCCGCGTTCCAGGTCGCACCATCGTGTCGCGATGCGATTCGTTTGTGCAAGCGGATTTTTATGCCATTGTATTCTATAATACTGACAAAGTAAGCCCCCTCCTCTGACTAGAGAATATAGTTGTAACAAATAGATCTGTCGTAATACTATGTATAAATTTACTATATATGAACGATACAGTGTATATAGTGAGCATATTTACTATGTAATGTAATTAATATAATTAATATATTAATTCATTATGTAGTAAAAGTAAATATGTAATAATAGATATTATACTTATAAATAAGTGTATTATTTAGTCAATAGAGTGTCTCAAAATGACCCAACATTCTGTTCATCGAACTCACTCTTAATTTACAAGCTGTGAGAATAAAGAGATAGCTATAAAAATACGATAGTTTACATATAGTATATGTGTATGCATCCATTATTGCACATAAAGCGCTTATACTAAAATTTATATAATATTGTAGAATTTATTTATGACAGTTTATTAACTTAATTTTATCGACTTTCAACTAAAAAGTGCAGAAGCGGTAAAAGCGTATAATAGCTATTAATTGCTATCGTTAGTTTACTAATTTCTAGTTTTATCGACAAACAAACGTACAGCACTACTATATGACAAAAGACTATTTCTGTTATTATTAATGGCGGGCGCCTTGTCTTCTCGTAAATTCTCAAGACGCCCGACAAGTTTTGCTAAACAGTGTCGCATGCGTGTTTCATGCGCAATATCGTGGAATCGCCTCTACTTGTGTAATAAAACATGCGTACTTGAAATTGTTACTGGATGTTGCCGAGAGTTTGCAGGGAATTTAACAAGTCTGGTCTTGTCGAGCGATTAATCATCTCTCTCGATGCGCAATCCGCATTCGCGTATCAGAATCGATTAACGGATCGTGCTGTATCATTAAAGCTGGCAATGACGCCCTTTGCGGTCGACGGTAAATTTGTGCGAAGCAAGGGAAGATAACCGCAGAATATTCACCCGAAAAAAAAATCTAACTGTTCGCTCTTTTTATTGTGTCTAGCTTTATTGTCAGAAAAAGAATTAGGGCGGCTTCGATTAACTTAATCAATACTATTTTATTAAATAATATTACTAAATAAAATAAATAAGAGACTGTTAATTAATAATAAAAATCATAAATGAAATTAATAAAACTACTGAATTAATCAATAGAATTACATGTTTAATGTATCAAAGAAAGAAATTACGAACAACGAACTATATATTAGAGAATTTGTTTTCTGCCGGTTGAGTTAACCATCAATTAATCAGAATTGGTCAAAATTGCTTATATTTTTTAAATATTATATATATTCCCATTTTTTTCGCAATTTCTTTTGATTGTTAATGTCTTTTTGAAGATACGAAATCTTCGAAAATTCTGTTTTGTCCCCTTACTCAAACCCTTATTCTCAATACCCTCTTATTCAAAAGGAATCGCTTCCTCCGCGACTTTCGTCGCGCTTAGGTGAGAGCGAAGGCGCGTGGTTACGTGTAATTAACCGAGGTAAATGATCCTTGGCAGCATATCTCGTGGGGGTTACCAACCACCGCCAGCAGCATGCGCGCGCGAACGGGGACGAGCGAGCAAGCAAGCGGATTCGGCCGTCCGTCACTAGGCGCGACTGGGTAATACACTGTATGCAATGCATCCTGTCAGAGATAATGGTTTCCTCTTGAACATGAGAAACGCGAGACACAATAAACCGCCAAAATTACGATCTCTGGCTTACGGCATCGTTTGGTAATAGCGATGGAATGGCCGCATCTAAAGGAGAATGGAATTCGCGTGTGCGAAAGGAAGAGAACACGATGGAGCTGATGAAGTGAAAAAAGAAGACAAGAAAAGATGAGAGGAAGAGAGGAATAACGCGTATATTGTCGCGATATCGTTCTATACATCGTTGCATTGTTGGAAGTAGGGTTAACAGTCGTATTCTTTTAAGAGTACATGCTCTCTAAAAACTTTGAGAGTGAATCTCACTCTAAAGAGTGAAATCTCAATCTTAAGGATTGAAAATTGAATCATACTTTTTTAAGACTCAATTATCACTTTTTATAACAAGATTCCTCTTTAAAAAGTTTAAAGTGTGCACTTACTCTTTTTGAGATCGTAAAACTTTTGGTTATTAATTAAAATTTTATATTTATAAAATTATATTAATAAGAATTATCAATAATAATTGTTCTAGAAATTTTATTTTATCAAATGCTTATATATTATTACATAAAAGAATTATACTCCCTTCTTCCATCTCTAAATTATAATCTTTTTTAAAAAGTATATATATATATATATACAGGGTGTATCTGAAATAACGTATACTAATCATACAGTGCTATTTTTAATAAAAAACTGAATCGAAAAGTTCTCTCCCATTTTGCAATTTTCGCAATAATTAACAAGTTATTACTAAATACTATTAATCATTAAAAATCGCTGAATATTGGTCTTCAATAATTTTTTACTCAAATACTAACTTTACAGAAAAGCAGCGGAAGACAAAAATTACTTATTTTCTTCTCATAAAGTTCT
>NW_017257294.1:2365772-2415734 GCF_001594055.1 Mycetomoellerius zeteki
CTAATTAACTCTAACTAGCTCTAATAAGTTCAGTGGCTAGGTCGGTTTCGATCGATGGAGAATAAGGGATTTTCTCGTGGATATATCAGTATCACCTATCTTTAAATACGAATTTGTCGCTAGAATATATTTTTCTTTCTATAAAAATAGACTATCATCAGGGGTATTCTTCCCCAGCCTAATCTTCTTCAGCAACTTCGCACTCTCTTCGTCTCTCGTTATTCATCGACCTTCCCTTCTGCTTCCTCGCTATCGTAGTCACCGTCGTCGTTATCGTCGTTTCGGGATTTCGCATCCTCGACGATAACGACGTCGACGAAATGGTAACGCTGGTGGCGTTGTTGAGTGAGACGCATAAATTCTTATGATATCTTATGGTCCAAGCGCTTTGGAATGGCCCGCCCGTTCGCCGAAGGGTGGTGAGAATATAAACGTTGTTTTTGCATAGGAACGTTACTCACGGGTTGTAAAGCCCCGTGGCTGCTTGCTCGTATTGCTATTGATGCCACCATTATTGTTGCTGTTGCTGTTGCCGCTATTGCTGACAGTTTACACCTCCTCATACGCTTACTCGCTATCAGAGACTTACACGGCCATATGCCGACACTTTGTATCGATTGTCGAGAGTACAAGGTCCGGATATCTTCTCTTGCCCTCTCTATCTCTCTCTAATGAATTTTTAAATAACAATCCGGCTTGTGTAATTGTTTTCGCTACGACAATAAGTATATCTCGTCTCGATTTTTAAATCGTATTGCAAGATTCCGTCTTATTCAAATAATTTATTAATATTTTGTGCTAAAATATTCTTGAGGATTAACGACTAGGAAACTAGTCAATTCTAAAAAATGTGCGGTTTCGTTATTTATCTTTCAACATCGATAGTTTCCAGACAATAATTTTTATTCTGCTTTCACCGCACAGAATTCATCCCCCTGTAGTTTGCAATAACGCCTGAAAGGTTTCCATCGAAACGAGTTTTGACGATTTTTTTTGGGAGCTTTCACCGTGGAAACTTTCGGTCGCTCGGCGAGCTCCATTACGAGTTTTCCTACTGTCGATTGCATTCGTACAATTTCCCATTGCATTATCGTGAAAGAACGTTACCTCTCTGTTTTATCTTTCTCTTTACATCGGCCCGGCAAAACCGAATAACCAGATCGGGAAAATGAATTAATTTGATTACACCCAATGAATTATACCATTTTATTCGATCGGTTATGTATGGAATAAGAAAGGGGATCGTCATGTTGGTAAAAAAAACCACCATCGGAAATATTTAATCATAGATGAGAAATTTCTATAGGATGTTCAATACATTTACGTATTATTATGTTATAGTATGATCTCAAAAATAATCAAACTTAATAATTATTGATATCTTTAAAAGAAATTCTGATTAATCATAATTATTGTTAAAATAATTGCACTTGGAACAAATGTGAGATATATAAATTTATAATAAACATTCATGAAATAAGTTAATTAACCCTTCGGTGCCATTCTGGATACGACATATCCGGCTTTTTTTTCTAATACTTTCTTCATTGCTTATAATTTTTATATTAATAAAAATACATTCATTTGGTTCGAATCTTACTCCTTAATTTTATTTAAAAAAAACTTTTATAATATGTGTGTTTATTTTTATGAAAATTATAAAATCAATAAATAATCGAATTGGTTGGGTGTGTCATATCCAGTGTGTTGTTCCAATAATGTGGTACTGAAAGGTTAATAATAATTATACTCGAACGTTCTCCCCCCCCTCTCACTCTTTTAGCATTTTTACTATTTATGTAATTAGGAGAGAGATAAGAACGCAGAACAAGTCATTTAGATCGCGATCAAGAGACAAACGGTTTGATCCCTTCGTGGCCAGAGGGAGGGATTTTACTCCATAATCATACACTGTAACTCTCAGAGAAATTTAAAGAAAAAGTTGGCTCAATCGATGGGAATTCGGCAAATGAAAGGGCGACGGGACCTTAATAAAATTATTTTCAACGATAGTATGACTCTCACGCGGTTATTATTAGAAAACTCGTTAACAGGCTATATCGGCGCGTTATGTATCTTTTTACTGTGGTGCTAAAAGAGTGAAACTTTCCCGCCGAGATCATTTTTCTAGTGTCCGTCGAAAACATCGCTCGTCCCTGGACCAATTAACAGAATCCTGAGCTTGAGAATTTTTTCTCTTTCTAATGTTCAATAAAAATTATTTAAAAAGTAACATGTTTAACTCCTTCAGACTCTGTATATATTGTAATATTATACATTATATATGAAGACATCATCCGCTGAAATTATTTAATTCACTGACATCATCTGAGATCAGACGTTATTATGTACATACATAATAACGTATACGTTGCAAAAATATATAAAATAATAGTCAAAATTTTGAAAAAATTAATTGTTTAGTATAAATCACTTATTAAAGTGTTCTTGAATTGAATTAAAAAAAAATTTTTTAACATTTTTGGACATTAAAATCAGGTCTGAAAGAGTTAAAGTTAAGAGACATTTAAGTTTCACAGTTGTATATGATTGCTAAAACTCGTAAGAAAAGAATCATGAATCGACAGGAAGTGATTTATATTGGAAAGCGGGTCACGCGTTTGAACCAGGCAACTTATTAACTGCTATATCACGTACAAATTCTTGTTTATCACATTATGTGGAAATATTACATTACTTATCCCTCTGTATTTTCATTCTAGTGGAATGTTAAGAATAATCGAATGCTCTGGAAACACTAATTTACACAAAGGTATAAAGTGTATAAAAATACACGTCGTAAATTACGCTGATTTATTAATTTCGATTTTTCCTTTAATTAGCTGATACTATAAATTGCGTTAGGGATCTCACGATTAATACGATCGAGAATGAGCGATGAGGAGTGAAATTCTGTCTCGCGCGCGATGTCTGTCGCGTGACCGATCGCGGCTCGACGACAAATTGGAAGACGAGGTGAGAACGGTGAATGCATCGGCTGGGAAAATTCGCGACGGACGCGACGAGTAATTATCGTTCGTCAGCTGGAGTTGTGCGCGGTCGGGTATATCGATTCAAACCGGGTAGGTATAGAGAAAAGTATCCGCGGCACGTCGGTACGACTACAAGCGGCCGCGAGGAGTGGGAACTCGCGTTGTTTGGGTTCCGCGGCATTTTTTTTCGCGTGTTCCACGTAGACAAAAAAATGTGGAACACAAACTTTCCCTCGTTGCTACCCCCGCGTGCCGCGCGTCCGCCGGCCACCCCGCGGTCGATGCCGGGCCGAGCAATGGTGGTCGTTTATAGTTTCTTTAGTTTCTTCAAAAAGAATGACGTGTTCATCGGCTATGTATAGTGACACAGCGACATTAACGTTAAAGTATCACATATGGCGCATTACGATATGCCTCGACGCGCGAGGTGTTTGGAAAAATCGTTCGGAGAATGACCGGAGGATTCCGGCGGGCGGATTTCGTGTTACGGGATCGTTGGCGGCGCACGCTTCGAAATTCTCGCCGGGAACGCGCGAGGATCGGAGATATCGATATCGCGCCGAGAAAAGTTCGCGACTCCCCCGTCACGGCTCGCGCGAATCGATTGCGAACGAGTCCGAACCGAGTAACACTGCGCTGAAAACTGCAATTAAACCGAAATTCCGCTTTGTCGCGACACGTTATCAGTTCGCTGATACAATACTTCCCTTAATCTATCTATGTAAATCAGAACGGAAAAAGCTACTTCTTCTTTAAAAATTAATATATATAAGTAAAATATCTCACAAGAGAAATAAAACCAGTGTGCAGGGTGTCTTGTGAAGCCTAATTTTATTTTGAAGAATTTAAAGATTTTCAAGATTTTGATTTGACTCAGATTTTTAAACCATTCTAATTTAATTATTCAAAAATTTTCAGAATTTTGCATATTTCTAGTCTCAAGATTTCTTAACTTCTCAAAGTTTTGGACTACTCTAATTTTTAATTATTTCTTTTTCTAGAATTCTCATTTCGATACAAAGTTTTTATTAGCGAATTGATTTTCCGGAATCGATATCGCTGTTATCAAGCGAGAAACCAATGATTCAAATGAGGGATTGGAACGCCACGCGACGGTTTCACGGCTTTGAAAGAGCGAAACGGGGCACGAAACTCTCGCGGGGGCAGGAGGGGGCTCGTTAATTTAACGGTGGCGAAGGTGCAAGCGCCGGCTAACGTCGCGGCAACGAGAGTCGGAGCAGCATTACCGTTTCTACCTTGGGGTTCTATTACCCTTATTGTTAAACTTAGAGTTACTGTGAACTGCCGAGTGAACTATAGACCGCTTCTCTGTTGTCGCAACACTCGCGCCGACTGCGGCGGGCCACGTGGCTGCAGGTGTGTGGCTCCGCGGGGACGCGTGCGAGCGGCTCGTCAAGCGTCGCCAACGAGCGACCGGTGCATTCCGCCTTTCGTCGAGCTCGCAAAAATTTCGTCGGGCACGACCCGCGTGGATCGAACCCCCCGGAATCATCCCCTTCCCCCCTCCCCTCCCCTCCCCGCCTTCTCATCGCTATCTGTCGCACACGCCTGCAAAATTCGTCGATGTCGTCGACGTTTGCTGGAACCGGAAAAAGATCTGACCGCGATTTTCCCACAATTACGTACACGAATCGCGTCGCGGACGCGACTCAGCCCCGAACTAGGCGAAACTACAAGGAAGTGAAACTAAAATGATGTTATAGTGAATAATTCATGGAATCATGGTAGAAGTTGCAAGTATGACGAGCCACTCGAAATTTCGCGATGAGTCAGCTTTTTTTTTATTATCGTGAACTTGTTTTTTTTTTTTTCAATACAATTTCCACGGTGATCCTCATCCGAAAGGACAAAGTGCTGCGTAAAATCATAGAGATCAATTAGAATCATTTATACAGGTGTAATGGATAAATATGTTTATTACGGATTACGTCATATCAGATAAAGCGATAAAACGTACCCTACGTGTCGTTACCGGAGAAGTAATGCAATACACGCGGATAGATTAACCCCGAAGTCGCGTCGTACACACCACAAGTTATTACATTATATCTGTGTGCATCGGGCACGCTGTGTGTTGAACATGCGACGTGTTGTTTGGCGTTTCGTGGAAGTCGTCCTGTTATCGGAGACCAAGCTTATTGCAACTTGCTATTTCAAATCCATTCGCGTACTTGTTATTTAATACACAGGCTATCGTTCGCTCTATTTTCACAAGTCTCGCGATAAAAGACACAAAACATACATTCTTGAAATCTATATTAAATTTAATATCAAGCGAAAAGTTGATTAAGCCGATACTGTAAAATCACGTGTAAAATCAATATAATTACAATATAATGAATAAAATATGCGTTTCCATCCAAACGTTTAGGCCATTTTCAGTACGAAACAAAATTATAAAATTATGAAAGTAACACCGCGTAATATTATACGTGAAACTTCAATTTTGAATACTCAGATGTATTATGGTATGATTTATCATCGTCTAAATCTTTAATATATTAATATTGTTTAAATTTAATATATCACAAAATGTTGAAATCGAAAATTAACCCTTTATTCGTGATTTAAGAAGAGGAAATTAAATTCTATAAAGATTAACGTTGAAAATCGCGACGTTTCTCCAAGGAATTATTCTGGATATTTAAAAAATAAAACTTATTCTATAGATACTAAAATACTTTTCGATTGACTCGAGGCTTATACTTTACAGACAATCTGACTAAATTATACGTATGCGTGTATAGTTCGCAAGCGATAAACGTTCATCATTGATCAATATATATATACAATCTTATAAACAATCATACTATCTATAACATCTTGGTATAATAAAAGCCCTGAAAAATGATGACCGAGTATCAATCGTGAACAATGTGACCCTCGAGAAGCAATATTATTTCGGCAGGTGATCATTAGATGTAATCGATAAACGGAATGAGTAGTCGCTATGTTTTTTCGATCTATACTAGTACGGTCAAGCAATCGTTATTATGACGCGACGTATCGAGACGTACGAGAAAGAGTTTAGGAAAAACTTTTATATCGAGTGACTGGATCATTCAATCAGACATGGAATCAATGAGTTATCCTCGCGCAATTTGGCATCGAACGAATTCGGCTTAATCCAGTAGTTTCACTTCGGTGATATCGAACGACAGGAAAAAAGCACATCGAATTGCCGTTGGCTTTCGATTTTTTGCAATTCGCCCAGTTTTGGGTTTATATCCTCAATATAATACTCGCCCACATTGCATAATTGAATGATGTCATAACTCTCAATCTTCATCATTCTTTATTTTTTTAACATCAATGAAAAATGATTTGTGTTATTTAATAACTCAAGTCAGAAAAAATTGTACTGAATTATTGTGAATTGGAGTAATTATTGCGAACTGAAGAGGCCAATCAACTTGAACCAACTCAAGAGGCTAAGAAACTTGTTTCAACTTAAATTGGTATAATTATATTGATTGTTATTTATATACAGAACCTGTTTACTTTAAAAGCATCATAAAATTAAATGTCAGAAAGAGACATTGGATTATTGATTGTTTCAATGATTTTACGTGACGTATCGCGAATAATTAATAATTGCAGCATTCATACATGACGTGCAATAGAATACTCGCGTCTATAGATGCGGTAACGTCCTTTATCCGATGCAGAATAATTTTCTTATATGTAGGCGGAATATTTTGATTGAGAATGCCGCGATGCTTATCGAGCGAAGTTGACAAAGTTGTAAGACCCAGCTGCGGCTTACGTCGACGTTTCGCGCTTCGCAGAAATCTTTGCAACTTTTTCAAGGATCCTCTTCAAGCCACTGGCACCTCGCGCTTAGAAAAATGTTTTCTCGGAAGTAAACTTTATACACGTGTGAGATCGGTCGCGTTAAAAATCGCATTCGTGCGGCAAGGACACTCGCGTTCTCTAGATCGTTCTCAATTGTTCGATCGCAGCTCGGCTGTGACATTGTGCAGGAATAATCGCGACGTTTCTCTTAGAAATTTTCCTCGCGAAATATCCTGTGTTCCGCATCGAGGATGCATCAGAGAAAGTAGAAACGTGAGGTGATAGAAATCGCTTTAACATCCAATTTGCCATGCTGTACCTTGCGTTAATTGTTGCGCTTCTAGGCACGTATCATGGAATTAATTGGAATGGATTTCAATCGCAGTTGTTCAATCATTTACTAGATTTTTATTGTGTGTTTTAGGGAAAACGGCATATAATTCCGATCGAAAACTATTCTGAACAATTCCATAATATATATCCTGTTGTCACGATTGTATCTAGAAATCATTTTCTTGCGTCGAAGTACGAATCCGTGAGATTATATCGATTTCAAAAAGTCTTAGGTCCGTATACACACCTCACTTTTATCGATAAATATGTGCATTTAGCATATCGTTTACATTATTTATAACATTTATACTACAGAATCTCGGAAATAAATGTGTGCATTTATCAATAAAAGTGAAGTGTAAATACGGACCATTATCTCCGATTCTTATAGCAGCCTTTTAAATTATATATATAATCGATATACACACATATATATATATAAATCTTACTAATACAAAACTCTCTATGTGTATTAAAATGGTGCAGATTATCACACGTTTGAAAGCTTTATGGGTCTTTTACAGTGAGTCATATTATCTAAGCTTTAAGTCTTAAGCCGTTTTAAAAAATTGATCAATCAGTCGAATGTAAAAAGAATAACTGACAATGATTGATTAATTTTTTATGGCCTAAGACGTAAAGCTTGGATAATGGCTTATTGTAGAAAGCCCATTAGGGCCACAATACACAGAAAAATTTAAGAGCAGTTAGACATAAGCAGTAAGGAAATCAACATGTTGGATTTGCTACTACTTACGTTATGGTTTTACGGTCTTTACTGTGATTGGCCAATTCGCTTACGTTTTACTACTTAAGTTTTTCGTGGTCCTCTTACATTTTGTATTTTTACAATTATACATTTTGAGTTCGATATTTATCCATTTTTATACAGGATGTTCCAGAAAGAAAGATAGATATTCACAGAGGTATCAGTCGTTTTAAAATGATATTCATATTCATTTTTAAATGATCATGTGAATGTGAACATCATTATCTCTCAGAACATTAACCTTTCCTCCTGGAATACCGTATAAAACCGCCTTAAGTACAGTTTTAAGATGTCATAAATTAATCACTGTATTAATAGTAAAGTCGCGCGCGTATTTTAATATCTTAAGACATTTACTTAGGACAACTACTTAAGATGGTCTTGAAAGAAACTTTTAGACTTTCGCTATTTGAATCGTCCTTCGAAGTATTTAGTGAGAAAATTAGACGTCAGAATGAATATACTATATAGACATATGGCGGAGGGTATTCATAGTCTATTTTTATTTTAAGATCGTCTTAAGTAACGTCTTAAGATGCTAATACAGTCCTGTGATTGGTTCACGATATCTTAAGACTGTACTTAAGATGGTCTTAAATATAATATCCGACTGAATACTGGCCATAATTATATATCAGTCATGCTTATTATTGATGTACTTCGTCGGATTACTGAATCTCTCGATACCGCTCGTATAACTATGAAATCAATCTTTTAAACTATCGAAGCATGAAAATGAAGAAGAAAAAGAGAAATTAATATAATTTATCGAAACAAAGTGCGAGCAAGACTTATTGTTAGAGATTTTTGGAGTGAGTACTAGCGGACTCACCGGGTTCGGCGAAAGTGATAATCTCCGAAGTTCTCGCGTAGAAATCATCTAGCTCCTCTTGAACATCATCGTAGCCCTGATAGGATTTGGCGGTGGTCCTAGCGTTACCCTCGGTGGTAGTGGTCTCCTGATCGAGATTCCTATACGAGTACTCGTCACCGCCGTAGAGGAACTCGCCCGAATATTCACTCTCGTAGTCGACCCTCGACCGATCGGAGTAGCGCGGCGGCGTTTGCGCCTCCGCCCGATAAAGGGTCTCCAGGGCCAAATGTCGGGGCACGGTGGCCAACGTCCTGTTAACGTCCGGGCGAGTCCTCAAGCCAAGTTTCTGCAAGATCTGATGTTTGATCGCCTCCAGCCTAAGATCGTCGGGACTAGGCGCGGCGGTGTCTTTGAACAGGCCGCCCCTCGGTGGACCCTCGTGGTGCACGTGATGATGATGGTGATGTTGCTGCTGTTGTTGTTGATGTGGGCAACCCGGACACGTCTGATGGTGGCCGCTGAGACGCGGCTGTACTGCCGGTAGGGCGAGACAACAGAGCGCCAATCCTATTAGCAGCAAATTGGATGGCAGCGACGGCGGGGTACCGGCGTGGACGGTGCGCACCGGGCCCAGACAGTGCAGGGAGGACACGCGATCCACGTCGGGCCCGGCGTCGTGCCGCCGTAATCGCTGCCGCGTCGTCGTCGTCGTCGTCGTCGACAATCGGCGCGTTCGAGCGCGCGCGCGTACGCGAGCGCGAACACGGGCGCGGGCGCGGACACGGGCACGAGCGCGAGCGCGAGCGCGGGCGCGGGCACGAGCACGGGCACGACCGCGAGATCTAGGCTGCTGCTGTTGCAGCACTCGCCTGGTGCACTCGGGCTGCTGCTGCTGCTTCTGCTCCCAGAAGATCCTGTCGTTTCGCCCTTCGCTTGAGGTATCGCTGTGTCCGTAGGGCACCTGGTGCATCTCGACGGCGAGTCACCTCGTTCGTCCCCACCACCTCCGTCTCCTCCTCCTCTTGCTTCGGTGCTCCCTTCTTTCCTCCTGTTCTTGATCCGATACCGGTACCCCGAGTGTCCTACCTGATGCGCGAAGAGGCTCCGGCTTTCTTCCTCCTGGGGTATCGTTAGGTTCCCCGTCGACGACGACGCTGACGTCGCTACCACCGACGCATCCGACGCCGAAGAGCAGGAAGTTTCTCGCACCGGTGAGGATCTTCCTCTGCTTGCCGTTAACGGGTTCGCTCCTTGCCTGCGGTAGTGCCGTGGGACTACGGGGACCACGACGACGACGACGACGATGGCGGTCACTGGAGACGACAGGACGACCTGGGACGGAACAGTACAACGACTCGACGGCGTAGGGGATGACGGCGTGTAGCGGTGACGACGACGACGGTGATGATGACGACAGAGAAGACAGGGAGAAGGCATCCTCGCCTAAACCCCCCATCACCAACTATCGGTTGCCGGCGCCTCAAAATCGTTCTCACCCAAGCGATGGATCGCCGTAACCGACCGGTGGACGCCGCTCGTAGTTTCGGCCATTCGCTTTGCTTCCGCGTATTCACGTTCACTCATAAACGCGTTTCCTCGTACGTACATATATAGATGTTTATATATATGTATAATTGTAGATATATATATTTCGCGCTATTCATGCTCTCTTTCCTCCCGTGCGTCTCCCTTTCCGTCGGACTCCTCCTGAACACCGTCCTTGAGCCGGCCTTCCGCTCGTTCGCGCGAGCTAATCCGAGCGGGTCGTTGAACTTGACTGTGTGTGCATGCTTCACTTCGCTACTCTAACCCCTTTTTCTCTTTCTCTCTCTTTCTTTCTTTATCTTTTCCCCTTTCTCCCTCGCCCTTCCTCTCTTTCTCTCTCTTTCTTTCTTCCTCCCTGTCACGCCGGCTCCTCGGAACGAATGAAGCGGCGACGTCGCTCGCTATCGACTAGGGTCTTCTCGACTTTCTCGGGCACTTCCTATGTATACCTAACTCTTCACTACGGCTAAGATCCCCGGAATAATAATGCACCATTTAAAAGTCTGGCGTGGCTCCGTATACCGATACTCCAACTACAGGGCGCACTCCACCCGGTAGCGACCCACGCGCTCTCACGAGTACGGTCCCCCGTGTTCCCTTCCGAATATCTCCTCTGGACGATCGTCGGGCACCCGCTCGCGGTGGTCCACTTCTGCGTGCGTAGAATCCTGCGACTCGTCGGTTAGCAGGACTCGTCGTTGTCGTGTCTGCCTGCCGCATGCGGCAAACGTCGCGGGCCGGTCCTGACCCGCGCCAACGATCCGCGTGAACCAGTCACCGTGAACCCCGTCACCGACGACGAGCACCGTACCGTGGCCGAAGCTAATCGCATCCTTTCTCGTACGACAGCGACAACTCGACCGGACCGACGGTAATCCGCGTAATCCCACGTACACGATCGTAATCCCGTCCCGACTCCGGCTTCCTCGACGTGTTCTTCTCTTCCTCTTCCTCCTCTTCCTCCACCTGCAACTCTTCCCACTTTGCCGACTTGCCGTTATTATCCTGGTCCGTCTCTTTGACCGTCTCTCTGTTTTGCGACGCCGGCAGAAAGTCAGCCGATGTCATCCGCGATGAACGCCGGGAGCGCGTTCATAAGATCCTCTCGTAACGACCGAAGCACGCTTGTCGGAGGCGCGCCGGACACTGAGGGGCAACTACCACCACTACCACCACTACCGATACCGGCACCACCACCGCCGTACCATTACCAGCGGCTGTGAGCCGGCATCAGGAACAGCAGCAGCAGTAGCAGCAGCCAGCAGCAGCACCAGCACCACCACCATCACCACCACCACTACCTACCATCGCCACCACCACTACCACCAACACCACCACTATCAACCACCCACTACTCGGCGGTGTCGAGCGCGACCAACGAGATACTGTTCACCCACCCACCACGATATAGGTACTACAACGGCCGACTAAACTTCTCGGTAACTTTATATAGGTGGTCCCTTATAAACGATAGGTCTTCGTAATCCGCCGCTGGGATATTTAAAGATCCCGTGCGCGCCGCGCATGTAAACGTATGAGTGTGTAGGCTCGGCCCTTGATGATGATAGTGCGCGGGCGCGATTCCTTCAGGGTCGGATGATTTAAGAAGTGGAAGGCAAACCGCGAAGAAAAAGAAAGAGAGAACGCCGTTGTGTTTGGTATAATAGCGTAGTATGTCTGCCATTCACATTTTTATCGGCTTTTAAAAGGATAAAGACGGGAGCACAGTCTTGCATAACGCATAATGCATGAGAAAATGGACCAATCAAAGTCCTTTATTTCCTTCGTTTCCATGAAATAAAAGATTCTGATCAGAGTTGATTTTGTCATACTTTATGCATTATGCGATATGTAAAGGTTTATTCTTCAGCCTTAATATAAAAAAAAGAGAGAGAGAAAGAGAGATGGAGGAGGGAGGTAGGGGGAAGAGAATAAGAGAAAGAGAGAGAGAGAGAGAGAGAGAGAGAGAGAGAAAAGAGAGAGATCACGAAGAGATCACTCGGAGCGGTCACCACCACGTGACTGACGCATGGTACCACAAACGATTCGCGCAGCATCGCAATGATCTCGGCGTCATTAGCAACGTCGACCGATCGTGAGTGAAGCCGCCGGTCGGCGCGAACGAGGACCACCTGTTAGGCGCCAACGATATATCACGGGGAGAAACTTCGTCAATGATAAGATAACACCCGAGTGGAAACGGATGACCAATTTGTCCCACCCACGCGATGGTCACGCGAGACATTTATCTCGGAATCCCCGGGAGCGAAGATCACCATAGATCTTTACTTTTGTTCGCAAAAAACGATACGCTCGCACATATTTATAACGTCGCCGATTATAATTGCCTCTTGAGAATGGAGAAAAATAGGACTATTTGCTCCACTTGAAAAACGATCTTCAGATTTATTCGCAGTTACCACATACACATATAGTATTTTCTTCGCAATGCCAGACATTTCGATAGTTTCAGTCGTTCTTTCACAAAAAAATATATCTATTCGTTGTGACTCTAATGATGTTCACCAATACTTCATTAACATTTAAAATAATTATGTCTCCATTACAACGAATGCGGAACGTTTTGAACATTTTAACCGAAAGATATAGTAATATTTTTTCAATTAATTGTGATACGAAACTAGTACCACACTTCCTAAAACTTTTAGAATAAATTGTCACTCTGAAGAATAAAATCTAACTCTCGAAGATTGAAAATTTAGTCATTCTTTTTCAAGATTGGTTCAATTTTCACTCTTTAGAGTGAGGTTTCACTCCAAAGAATCGAGAGAGCAAGAATACATTTTTATCTATCGAATCTAGTTTTATAAGCAAGATTATCAATGCAGGTTTTTCAAAACAAAAATTGGAAAACTTCTTTTTAAATTGAAAAGAAGTTTCCCAATTTTTGTTTTGAAAAACCTGCATTGATAATCTTGCTTATAAAACTAGATTCGATAGATAAAAATGTATTCTTGCTCTCTCGATTCTTTGGAATGGAACCTCACTCTAAAGAGTAAAAATTGAACCAGTCTTGAAAAAGAGTGGCTTTTCTTTTATCTGCTACATCTCTTTTATCTGATATACTGATTAGATATGTCGCGTAGGAAGTCGATCCCTCGATTGCACATCAGGATCGCAGTGATCCCGTGGAAGAAAGACGGCGATACGGTTCCTCGGTTACCTTCGACACGCCAGATACCTCGATGTCGCCGGATAACGCATCGTATCGAAACGCCTGATCCACTGCTCTCTCACGACGGAGAGACGCAAAAGGGAGACGGTACGAGAGGAAAGGGATAGAAAGAGAGGCGAGGTAGCCGTAAGCATATTGATCAGGAGACAGTAGTTGGCCGCATGCCACGTGGTGATGCTACGAGAGGCGCCGGCCTCTCCACCTATTATGAGCCAAGGCTCCCATCTTCGCGTTTCTTCTTTTCCCCGCGGGTTTCACCCCCGACGCCGCCCGCCGTTGTCTTTCTCCCTTCCGCCCCCTCTGGGTGCACCCATCTTCTCCACCCTGTTCCCCCCCCTGTTCCTTCCACGATCCGACAGAGAGAGCCCTTTTAGCCCGCGTTATTTCACCGCTCCCCGTTCTCCCCTGCGTGTACTTTATCTTCTTGTCTTCTCGGGACTTGTCTTTATTCCGAACGCGGCATCTAGAATGCGTACTTTCGCCATGTACATGTACGTATACTTGTGTAAATACACGTACGTATTCGCTCATATACATACGTGAAAGGTGAATGCGTGTGGCCCTTTCTGGCGCTTATGCGAACGCCGCCACGCATGCGGGGCCCACCCTCAGTATCTTTTTCTCTTTCTCTTTCTCTCACCGTATCTCTCTTCGCCTTCGAATCCCCGCGACTTCTCGACTCCCAATCGAGAGCGTTAAAATTGAGACGTCAGCCTAACAAGCTCACTTGCATCGTTCGAGCACGGAGAACGTCTCCATTCTGTCTCCTCTCCCTCTCTCGTAAACGAGCGATCTCTCAGCGGCAACCTTAAGAGAACAAGGAAAAAGAAAAAAAAAATCGAATGAGGAAAAAAAGAAAAGATTAAAGGGGGTCCTGTTAAACGGCCGGCTCGGCACAGAGAGAAAGGAGACCGTCTTCTTGGGTGGCCACCGGTTCCTCTCGGTCAACCCCTTATCCCCTTATAGCGCGACCACGTTCTGTAGTATCGTCGGTCTTTTGATCTCGCGAGATTATACCGTTCTGTCAACGCAGGGTCGATAAGAAGGGATATACTTGCCAGATACCGACGCCAAGTAAACCGAGTGGTTTATCTCGCGCAGGTTCCTTCAGAACGGTTCCTGATAACGTGTAGGTTCCACCGATAATACGACGAACCACTATCGAGCGATGTACGTGCAGAGTTCCTCTTTGTACGTACATGGCTCGTTCCCTTCAGTCGCGTATTGCCATTAGAGTAGACTTTATTACTCATACAAGGGATGGAAAGTTGAACAATTGAATACTCGCGATTCACAATATACAAATGTATATGATTTAATTTAATTCGGAAAATTAATTAATTAAATAATATACATATGTGCTAAGTGAATCTGTTCATGCATTTTTAAACGTATTTTTAAGTGCACAAAATCATGGTATATATTTTAGGTGTATAAAGATATAATGTCTGAAAAATGCTTTAAAATATATACATAGTGATATATTGATGAATTCAATCCCAGTCGACACAACGAAGAGTAACATATATGATATTAAATGTTATAATTTCAACCTCAACAATATATAATAAATGTAATATAACATATAGTATTCAGTAACAGTTGCATTGTTGAGAGCGAAATATTATAATATAATAATTTATAAAATTATAATATATTAATGTGTGTGTGTGTGTTATTTTGGTGTCAATTGGGATATTATAATGCAGTTTACAAAAATTATAATAATCTTTTTTCATATAAAAATGTATGGGTTAAAAATTATAGCTTATAAAAATTTAACCGATAAACACTTCGAGTCATTTTCAAAATCCATACGAAAGTAAATTCAAAATGCCAGATATAATATATTACTTAAATTTTTATTTTAACTTATTTTGACATTTATTTATTCCCGCATTTCGCCAATTTGGTAATCGGCGACATATAGTATACATATATATTTAGCAATTATATTATTATAATCAGAAATTGCAATGATGTAAAAGAGTTGTATTGCGACAAAGGCAATTTCGGGTCTCGATGAATATATTCTCACTAATATCGTAAAAAGTATAACTTCTTAATTTTACAATTCCGATATGTACGAGATTCCGATTATTTGTCGATTAATTTTCTCAACATTGAAGCTTCAAGTCGAAAAATGTTTCTTTTTTTCGCTGCATTCCAACGCCATCTTATAAATATACAGCGCATATTTACGAAAAGATAGGGAAGTTTAATTTTATTCCTTAATATTGCAATCATTTCCTTCAATCGCACGAGATTCACTATAATCGAGATGATAAAGCGTTGCAGGATTATTGTCAGCGTAATAAGAAAAAAGTTTGATTGACTGAAAATTTAATCCTTTCGATACTAGAACAAGTGTTTCGAGAGATGCTCAAAAATTTGTAGGATTTTATATATAATGTAACTATTTATTTTACATTTCTTTCGTACTAGTAGTTTCTGAACAACTCGAAAAGTAATAGTATCGAAAAAATTAATGGATTGAAACAAAAATCGGCTAATATTGTCGAAGATCGTATAATATGAATGTCACATACGGACGTTAAATTACACTTCGAGACTTAACTATAATATATTAATTAATAATGGAAGACTGGATTCTCGCCGACTAGAAGGTTTCCTTCGATATCGGTTCACAATTGAATATCGACGCATGAGCGCTTATTAATCGTAGGAAAAGAGAAGAGTTCAATTCGGCAAGTAGTATTCTCGTGGTATGTACTCCGTTTTCGGACTACTTGGCTCGATACCGAGTAACTCTCCCATGAAAGCGATGTATGTGATCGCCAAACGCAGTGTTTCAATTCTCGAGAGCCGTTTTTCGTAGGCAAACGTTGGTACCTAAATATGAAAAGTAATTAAAGACTTAAAAATGAGAAGTTTCTGAAGATAATCGAGAGAGAAATTCTCGGGTTTTGTATTATAATTTCTTAACCTTTTGACTTCCAAAAGATCATCTTTAAGGCGAATCATTCGCCTTAAAAATGATCTTTTCAGAATAATTCTACCATTAAGATTTTAATAATTGTTGTGGATTTTTCTAATTGATTTTTAAGTTATAAGTTTATTTTGTTTGAAGCAAATGTATAATACATACATATTTTTCTTTCTCTCTCAAAAAGATATATAATTTTATATTTAAATTAATATATTAATTTATTTACGAGCTATTCGTCCGTCTCGAGAATATTATGTTAAAATTACTTTAAATAATTAATTTTCTTTGAAATAAAAAAAATTAATATCAATTTATTATTGTTTAAATTATTAAATATTTTATTTTTAAAATAAAAATACATACTTTCCTGCGGAGTTTGTCGAAGGCCTCATTCAGATTGAACATCCTGCGTCTCTCCCGGATATTGGCTGCTCTCCTCTGAGATACCGTTGCCTCTCGGCGTCTCGGTTTTTTCGTCGTTGACGACGGCAAGTTCGGTGAACGGCCGTTTGGTGTATAACGACTGAAAATTAAAAAATTTTATATACTTTATCACATGGCAGTATGGTAATTAGTATTAACTATTAAAGATTTTTCATGCGCGTTTATCAATTTAGTATATAGAAATTATATTATTCTACTTGAATATGCAGAGAAAAGTTAAAAAGTAAAGGGACTTTTGGAAAGTAAAAAAAAGAAATTAATTAATTCTTGCACAAGTTTATGGTCGTTTTTCTACGTAAAGCAGAAAATGATTTCGCCAGACTAAAATTTTTTTTTCCGGAACTAATTTCGAAAGCTTGTTAAACATTGGATGTTAAGTGCATCGATGTTCGTAAAGACTATAGGAGAATGATAACAAAACCATAACAAAACTTGTATAAGAATTAATAAATCTTCCAGATGTCCCATTACCTTTTGACTTTACTTTGTGGACAATTCTTCATGGAATGAATTACCTCTGGTGCAACAACGCACAGGGTTGTCTGTACAATCCGTGCTCGTTCACGTGCGGATGAGCAGGCGGCTGTGTCTGATACAAAACAGAACTGTCCCACATTGGATAGCTGGCGATCTCACCACCAACGTACTGCGACATCTCCGTGATTACCTGTTACGCGAATACAGATTTTGTTTGAAGGAATCGGTTAATTGGTTCGGATAGCGCGAATCACATGAGAATCTTGAACACAACGTGTTTAATAGAATTATATTGATTTTGAATAATTTTTTAAAAATATTTTAATAAATGTATTAATTTTATATATTCGTATTTTATAGTTGATTCTTATTTTTAAGGTTGTCTTAAGTAATGTCTTAAGATGCTAACATGACTCTATGATTGGCTTATATCAGACGTCTTAAGACTGTACTTAAGACAGTCTTAAATACATAAGAACCGATTATAAATACTGGCCTTACATGAGCTACTTTGACCAAACTTTGATTAACATAATCAACCTTCCATTTGCAATCTTTTCATTGAGCTAAAGCTCTTTTATTGTTTTAGACTTTCAAAAAATTTATGTTTAAATTACAATTATTTTTCGTCTATTACAACATCTCAACATCTCTATTACATTACCAAATAATTTTGTAACTTAATTGTTAAAATCTTTATTTAAGAAAAATTCGAGCAAAAATGAAGATGAAACTTGAGAATGAAATTTTGTTTATACCAAAAAAGATTGTAGGAAAGATTAATCAATTGGCTCAATTAACTGTTAATTGACTGTCGAATTGTGACTGTCATTTAATACAGTATTTTATTTAGTTTTTGGAGATATGTGCGAATTACTTGGCTCCAGTTAGAGCAAACGACGAATTTTCGATAATTTATATAAGATGTTGGATTGGAAGGAAAGTAATGTCGTACTTTTTAGCTCAAATTTATATATATTCTATTTAAAAAACAAATTGACAATTATATTATTTGATAGAGCAAAATTTCAGCTTTAAGAATCTGTTTTTTAATTGCGATACGATGATTGTTATGGAATTATGAGCAATCAAAGTCAAAATGCTTCTTTTATTTAATCTGCGATAATTAAAAAATCTTAGGAAAACTTTTTAATTTATAATTTAATTAAAGTCGCCAGCAAAAACGTGCTACTATCACGATTTAGCCATCATCTTCTCTGCCCTTCATTTTTTATCACTAATATCGAAGACAAAACTGTAAATCGCGTCGTGCGGAACTCGTCCTTGGACTCACTGGTGTTTGATTTCCATTAATCTCCCACAGCGGTTCGGTGTAGCTCATATCCCGCTTCCTATCCAGTGACGAGTGGATACCACCAGCGTGCTTAATTCACTCACTCTCGCAGAGGATGAAAAAAAATTTAAAAAAAGAGGGGTTTACCGCACACGACGACACTTGGATAACGTCCTGCAACGTTTCGGGGCTCAAGTGTTCCGTTCTTCTGAGGACCCTCTGATGGGATAGCGCATTTTCGAAAATTTTGCGAACACCCCGGGGGATAACCGCCCCTTTGCAATCCCCGAATGCGCGCGGATCGTTCACTACAAGACGCGTGCGCCGCGACGCAGACACGACATTGGGGCTCCCTCGTACCCCTCGTAACCCCGTTGGGCGGTGCTTACCGTGACGCAGCCTACCGGTACCACGAGAGCTGATCTCGTGTATCGACCGAAAGATTGTAAGATGGACGCAATGGACAGCAACCAAACGACGAGAAAATTGAGCTTCCAGTCTAACGAATAAAGTCCCGTTATGTGGACTATACATTTAATATAAGGTCAATATGTATAATAAAAATTTTTTTTCATTCATGTGTAATTAGGATTATCGATTAATGAGAATCTGGTGAAAACCGCGGTATTGAGATATCAGTTAAAGAAGCTTACTGTATGTACGAGTAGCTAAATAACACATAAGTGAGCAAAAGAAAAAAGAACGTTTAAAAAATTTTATCGCATCTTATCCGCATCTTAGATTTATATTGGTTTTATATTAAATTTGTAATAAACAAATCAATTATTTATATACAATATCAATATTTTCCTGGATTTTTCGTTTCCTTTATCCTTTTTTTAAGAAAAAAGGTACTGATACTTGGATGTCACGAAAATCTATAGAAAGGAATTATGTAAAGAAATTAAGGAGTCCATTGCCTTATCTTAAATCTTGATTGATTGATTAAAATTTACATTGGTAATGCATTGATTAAACGCCATATTAATGTTACGAATTAAATATATCTACAAACTTGTCGAAGACTTCGGTCAAAAATTTTCGAATAATTCTGGCTCATAATCTGTAAAATGTATATATTTTTATACTTTACAACTTTTTGCAATTTATGAACAACGAACTCGAGATTTTTATTTTGAAAATTTTATTTACGTGCATATCAATTATATTAATTTGAACTATTATATTTTTAAAATCATTTCAGCGCGCATTTTAAAGGACTACATACATAGTATATAAATTCACACAGATCATACAAGCACTTAAGTTCCAGCTAGACCATTTAAGACAATGATTTCTATAGATTGTGTTTTTCACATATAGGATCCTGTGTGTGTAAGATATAATGTTGATTATATTTTTAATAGATTAATATTTAATATACGCGACGAATAAAAGTAAAAAGTAAAAAAAAATACATGATCAAAATTAATATTCCAATACATCACCGATTAATCAATGTTTAACCATAAATAAAATACAAATTAAGTTCAAAGATTTATATTTTATTAAGTGTATATATGAAAGTATTCCTTGTAAAAATATGTACATATAAAATAATAAATATAAATAATAAATGTCCAAAGTTTCTGTCTCTCATCTCACGATGTTCTACGCAAGAGATGTGCTTGGTGCTATTTTGCATCTTGAACAATTTTATTTTATTTTTAACTTTGCTTTGAAATAGTATTTTTCTGATAGTTTAATATCTATTCTAGTAATGAAATTCTCGCCAAATATTGCACATGATTTTTTGAAGGATTATTCTATAAATTAATCAAGAATATATAAAATAGGCAGATTGATATTTTCATATTTATTTAATATATATGTAACATTAAATTAATTTGTTTAATAATATTTAGCATTTATTTAATGGCACTTATTAATTTACAAGGCAAATATTAATTTACCTAAATGTATGTTTTATGACGTACATCTATTGTTAAATATTAATTAATAATATACCTTACGTCCCTTACGAGATATCAATTGATTTCTGTTTTCTACGTTGGTTTCTCGCATTAGATCACTCTCTCGTCACAACTGCTCGAGGGATTTCCGCGACGAATCCGCATAATAAGCATCAGGAAAGTCTGGAAAGGTCCGTGACGAAATCCTGTAATTTCGCTCAGAGGCGTGACCCCGTTGTGGGCAACGATGCAACGGGGTCGGTGCATTGCCATTGTTAGCGGCGCATCAAAATCGGATCGGATGAACACGTGCAAAATCCGGAGGACGGCATTTACGTGGCTTGCTCCGTTTATTCCAGTGAATTCGGCTGGAATCGCCTCATTTTTGTAATATATGGTATTATATGGTGTAATGCATGGTATTGCGAAAATTAATATTTAGTGCCATTAAATAAATACTAAATATTGTTAAACAAATTAATTTAATGTTACATACGTATGGAATTTCGAAAAAATTTAGTACTGATTGCTCCTCAAATAAGATACATTGCAATATTAATTTTGGTATATATATATTATTTTTAATTTTTTTTATATTCACATGAGGTATAATTAAATATTGTGATCTATTATAAATATAATGGTTGAAATTAATAAGCTAAAGATAGGTTGCATAATGAGTAAGAATGAAATTAATAATTTATTTTTTGCGAAGCAAATTTCAGAGAAACGAGTAATATCTAAAGATATATAACACAAACGATGTAATAATAAAATTTTAATAAGCGACATATAATATCCCATACAGCACAGAATTTACAACAATATCATTGCAAAATCTCTGCAATATTGCTGTAACATGCAATGTTGCAGCAATGTTACTGCAACTTTTGTGCAACTTTGTGCTGTAGGAGATAATTAGAACTGGAAAGCAATGATAAATATAAATAGCAGTTCTCCATTAAACCTCAATTCCGAAACGATTTTATAATAAATATTTAAGGCGCTTTTTAAAAATTATAATGAAAATGTGAGAGAGAACAAAAAATAATGAGAATTTATTAATTTTAATTTAAAAAAATAATGTACAGATTTTAATAATAGGGTGTTTGATGTCCACTTCTAATCTATAAGTTTTGAGGATTATAATTCTCAAAAATTAATTTTTTTATGAATTCTTGCGAATTCTTTCCAAAGTTGGTCTATTTCTCTTTCGCAGAATGTTCAAATAAAATTTAATTTCACATTTGATTTCATACGTATCGTATCGGTTGCTCCAGAAAATGACGGCGGAAAGAGCTGGAGCTTACCGGCGCCGACGCTTGAAACATCGATCCGGGGCGTCAGCTTGCAGTTATGTATATAGTTCATATTACAGCAGAGGGTTGTATTAAACATCCACGTCGTTCTCTACTTGCGCCTACAATCCATACCGTTTATCAAATATTTTGAGTGATATTACGCTCATGCAGGACATCTTCTCGCGCTTCAAACTTATCGTAATTTGTTATACGATTTTGTCGCGATATAAGGAAGAACAGGCCTGTAATTACAAAATCGGTTCTGTTATGAAATGTTGAGTCAACATTTTTTTAATTTTAAGATACAGATATATAAATAATAAATATAAGTAACTTTAAAATATAGAAATGTAGATATATAGTAAAAAATATAACAGATTAATTTTCTCAGGTTTTTAGAAGAAATCGATTAAAATGATGTTAAACTCCATATATTTTCTAAATTCTTTGAAGTGGAATCTCACTTTAAAGAATGAAAATTCTGCCACTCTTGAAAAATAGTGGCAGAATTTGTAAACTTTAAAAGTGAGAGATTATTTTATAGAGATTTATTCCAAAAGTTTTAGAGAGTCAATATACAACGAATGTCATTAAGCATCTAATCGACATTTATGTATTTTGAAATATGTAGATTTCTTAATATATTTCTAATTATTACTAAAATATTCTTAATATGATCCATTATTTTTATTGCATAAACAAACTAATTTTACATAAAGATAAATCTTGACTATATATTTAAGTGTAATTAAATCTATCTCTAAATGAAAATTGTGGAAAACGATTTGTCGGCGTCGCGCTATTGCGGGGCGAGAATATAGGAGGTTTCGGGGGTGAAAAAATGTGGCGGAGGGATAAATCATACGCCACTCGCGCGACGTAATTAGAGTGTTTCTGGGACGCGGAAATGTCGCGAAGCGAGGGGATGCATCAGGGAATAACTAATAACTTTATGCAACCCCTCCCTCCCCTCGTCGAAGTCACTTCGGGGGAGCATAAACATGAGATCTGATTTGACACGCGGAAATGCGCGATGTTTATACGCGCTCGTTGTAAGGGTCGGTCTCTCGCTCTCTTAGCTGAGTCAAGTGACACGGCTAATATCTATTTAATTGATTCAGGGATGGATCGCACCCCTCAAACTGCTCTCTTGCTCGCAAACAATATGTTGACTGTCCCTCGAAAGGACGGAAAAGGCTCGCACGTGTCCGTTGAAATCGCAAATTGACTCTGTGCCATCGATTTGACGCACAGCCAATTATAGACAGGAAGGATTATCGAAAACAATCGCCGTAAAATCACGATGAGACGGCTGCCGAGTTATCCCTGTAATGTTACTTTTATGTAAAAAAAATAAAAGAGAATTTGACAGGCTTTCTTTGGAATCATTTTCGCGCGATTTCAGGACACATATCAGCCATTATTATTTTTTATTATTATATAAAATTGAATTTTTTTAAGTTAAAATATTATAATAAAAATAAAAATGCAATAAATAAACTATAAAAATATATTTTGTTAAATAAATATAAGATATTAATATAACTGTTTCGTGTTTATATTCTTTTTAAATGAAAAATATATATATTAATAAATTTCCAACTTTAAACTTTTTGCAAGGACTATACGGCTGATACATCCTCAATTGTTAACTTAAGAATATTAGGAAATATAAAATCTCAACGAATAAGTTACGTTTTAGATTGTTTTATTCAAACATTTGTAACATAGATATGTACGTACATATATTTTGATGTATTTATGAGCACGCTGTTTACTATTTTACAAGTACAGTTGATCTGCGGTTAATATTTACTACGTATTTTCTGTACTGGTTCGCAATACCAGAAGTCGCACGTCAAGTGTCCACAATCGGGATATTTCTTCGTGCAACTTCAAGCGTAATTATATCACCTTAATCAGGACATTTTCTTTGGCTCGGATAAAAACCTCCTCTCCAGTACTTACTACTATACTGAAAAAAAAAATGTAAAAAACGTAATATCTTCGATTACACATGCAGTCGCCCGAAATAAAATATCTAATAGATATTTTCGTTGTCATTCTCAACATCGTTAGCTAGTGCATGCATACATTTTCAGTCTCGTACATTCGGTAACTTCAAGAAAATATGACTATTAAAAACTATTGCAATATATTTTAAAGAACAGAATAAAATTCAGTAAATACACATTTTTACATTTCTTTCTAAAATGCCTCTTTTATAATCATATGTACTTTTTCTCCGCACGTCTCTTCTTCTATTCAGTCACCTTTATATTTAATTGAAGCACACGTAATGGCTATGTTTATCTACATAGCGTTTGTACATCTGCAATAATCTCTTTAGGAAAGAGGTAATCTTCTATGAGTGTAATTACGAGTCACAGTCAACAGCGATGATCCTAGACAGTATTGCTGCGCAAAACCTTATTTAAGAATCTTAAAAAATGATAAACGATCGAAAATGTATCATCAATCTACTCCCTTGATTAAAAATTTTTAATTCTTTTTAAAACAGATTCTACAAATGATGTAAATATGAATTAAAATTAAAAATTAAAACACGCAGATAATGATATGTAAGTAACAAGATTAATTTTTCTTTCTCACTATTATCAGTTCAGTAATTCGTTGATCTTTTTATAAAAGACCCATTCTAAGTCAAATGTTTGCTACATTATTTAGGATGATAAACTATCATAATTTTATTCTATCTGTATTGATAAAATATATTATTTTTAAGTCACGAAGCGATTTAGAAACATGATCGCTTTCTAGAGATATTTATCAATCTAAAACAAGAATATATATCGTCTTTGATTTAATATCTCATTTATATAATGCTATAAAGATTGGAAGGAGACGGGGTTTAAAAGTTTCGCTATTATAACTCTCTCTGAATAACTGGTCCTGGTCGTATACTTTTATCAGCCTTAATGAATAATGCTACGAAACATCAAAATGACTGTTCAGCCGTTTAATTAATACCTGCTATTTTAATACTTTTTGTCGTCTAAGAAACTATCCTTTCTAAAATTCTAGTAGTGTAAAATGCTACGTCGTAAGAATAGAGCTAATATCACGAGGATATCGAAAAAAATATCAAAGTAAATTAATTTACGATTGATATCTATTTCTTTTCCTCCTTAACATCGAAGCCCACAGTGACGTTAGAGCTATCCGTGAGACTGCCGGCTACAGTGAGTATAGGTTCCTCCTGCTGGCTCGTTCTCGAGGAATGTGTCGGTTCTGTGCTTAATTTCCAATTTTCCAGATCCGCGTCCGACATCGTCGAGAACGAGCTTTGCCTCGAGTAACTGAAAGTCGTATCAGGTTTCGATACAACTGGCTTCGGCGTCGTGACACTCTGCGAACGAGAAAAGTTCTTTCGCTTCTGAGAATTGATGTGCGAGCCACCGCACTTTTTGGAATCCTTCTTTGCCTTTTCCACGATGGATTTACCCGTGCTTGAAGTATCGGATTTCTGAGGGGTGGAGAGTTTTACTTTATCGGAAGTACCGGCGTTGTCAGTGTCCTTAATTCGGACGTCGCCGTGCGATATATCCATGCTTTCCACCACGAAACTATGGTAAACAAATAACGCCACGATAAATATCGATATATATTTTCATATATTATGTATATTCGTGTTAAACTGATTTTATTTGCCTACCGTCCGATCTTC
Organism: Mycetomoellerius zeteki; assembly: GCF_001594055.1. NCBI lineage: Eukaryota > Metazoa > Arthropoda > Insecta > Hymenoptera > Formicidae > Mycetomoellerius > Mycetomoellerius zeteki. Next base: position 2,391,306 of record NW_017257294.1, read on the forward strand.
TTGTAGCTGCTACTTAGTTTCGTAGGATTAACGTCATCCCTCTGCTCGAATATCGATTTAACGTCTTGTTTCTTTTGCTCCTCGGTCTGTTTTAAAGTCAACGTGTGATCCTCGTCTTCGTCGATATTATCGCAAGGAAGATCATCGCCACACATGAGTTTTGTCTGCGCGCTGCTGGTACCTGATTGTATCGTTTGCGGTATTTGCGTTATTTTACGTATCTGACCGTCCTCGTTGCTGTAATAATCCGTATATGAGACGCTGCCGCGACTTTCTCGATTCTCTTGATCGAGACGAATACAAAATTCGTTAAAGTCTACGTCCAGGCAGGAGGTCGGGGAGAATTTTGGCGCGATAAAGAGTTGAGCACTGTGAAGGGAGAGGTGTTATTTCTAACACTCAACGCACAACGTAGTAAGATATTAGAGAGATATGTAAAATCTAAATTAACCAACAAAGATACAATCACAAAATGATATATTTAGAAAATTTAGGACTACAGAATGCAAGTAACTAAATTAATAGTTAATTAATCACATAAATTCAACATAAAAGGAGAAAAAGTACAAAATTAGAAATAAATCAAGTTTATAAAATATGTCTCAAGACACATGCAAGACTCACCTCTCGTTGCTGATTAAGCTCATAGACATACTGCATTCGCCTGTCGACGTTGGTGCAGGTGACGATGGCTCGGAAGATAGAAAAGACTGTGGCTCACTACTCCAGCCTGTGCCTGTATGATACATAAAAGATTATTAAAATAAAATTGATATTGCTACCACAGTTACATAGGATAGATACGCACTGTTCGGGCTCGTAGGTGATGGTAGATTCCTAGTGTCACACGTTTCTGCTTCACCAAGGGATTTATACTGTATCGGTGTCGGCATAATGTACCTATACAAAATAATAACGCGATAATGCATTAGAAATCGAGCAATCGTAGCTCATATAGTTTTTAGTAATTAAATTATAAAACGATACATGTATACAAACACTAAATAATTATTTTAAAAATGACGTAGTAGAATATAACGCACTCATCGGAATAAGTTTAGGAGCATTCTTGCTCGAAATTTGATTGGCGCAGAGGAAAGAACTAAATACTCACGGGCATGTTTTATGTAATTTCTTACGGTACCTGACAGCTTCCGTGTCGGAAGAGTGGTACTCGCGACTAATCCCGGCATGGACGAGGGGTGGATTGAGCGACTCGTGCGTCGATCCGGCCGGCGACGACTTAGGCGGTGACGAGGCCGGGGTCCTGTATAACGGCGCCGTGGTCATCATCTCCAGGAAGCAATCTAGTTGACGTAGCGACAACGCGTTGTGTAGAGTTTCCAAAGGTCTGATAGGGGGCACCCCGCCAAAGCCTTCTATCGCTACGGAATAAACATGCCAATTAGGAATCATTTTTTAATATTTTAATTTATTCTCTCTCATTCGGATTTTTTATTTCATTAGATAAGTTGTTAATAAAATATCGATATTTTCAAAATTTCTACTATTGTATATCCGAATTATCAGATTATTCAAATTGAAGGATAAACTGCTCGGATAAGATTTAATGCATTTTAATAGCTTTTATGTTATTCGGAATACAATAAGGAAGTTTGACTAAATTTGAGAGAAATTATCTTGCTAATTTTATATTAAGCATAAAACTACTGAGCGTTAGTTATTTATATTATTATATATTAATTAAATATATAATAATCTAGAGATGCTTGCCGGCAACCGCGGACGCATGAGGTGGTACCATGTCCTTCAAGTTTGGCGCGCTCGAGGAACCGCTTATTACGGCAGTGCTGAAGAGACTGTTGGCCGAGCCAGTGAGCTTCTTGCTGACATTGTAGCCCAGCAGCTTGAAATAACTCATCTGTCCGGAGATACTGTGACGGTGGCGCCTTGCTGTGCAGGTAGGATCAGGTTGAGTGATCCGCGATTGTGTGTCTAGGGGTGGAGAAGAGGAATGAGGCCTGGACACGGGATGTCTGGACGGATGGGGACTCAGACGCTGATAGATACTCCGGACATTGATGATTAGTCTCGTGGATCGATGGTAGTGATAACGGTGAATATTTGTTATATGTATATAATTGGCATGTCTTAATTAAAAGCCGGCAGAGATCGACTGTGAAGCTTTAAATTCTATCACGACATACTCGTGCTCGTGCTCGTGCTTGAGTTTGTGCTCGCGTCTCAAGGTGAGAAGAGGAAAATTAATAATCAAAAAGAGACGACAGAGCGATAACGAGCAAAGCGAATCGGTGAGCATAGAACTATTCCTACAAATATTAATTATTACATTAACGATTGATTCTCTACCTCTTTCTGAAAATAAATTTAGAAAGAAATAGAAAATTAGGACTAGAATCGAATTTCGATTAGTAGGAATAATCCATATTAGGAAACAAAAACTGGCATTGGTCTTCCTTCGAAAAAGAATATCAAGCTAATTGAACAAATCAGTAAAATATTATAACAGATAAAGAATTAAACTTTACGAATGCCCAACTAATTTGATGTACTTTTGTTGCAGTAAATAGATTCTTGACTATCTCCCTTTCTATTCTCCTTTAGTTCGTTAAATAATTTCTTTATCAGACGACATAATTTCGTCAAATCTAGAATAAAATAATGTAGCAATTCACGTAGGATCAATTTCATATTAATCTCATGGATCGAGGTTTCCAACATCTGATTATTGAGGTCGCAGAAACTCTAGAGTAGCGCATAGAAAAGAAATAACTCAGTCGCGTCCAATCTGCGTGTCGATGTCATAAGAGAAGATGTAAAAGAAATCATCAACAAAAGGACAGGACGAAATGTTATTTAGTGATTTAAGAATAATGTTAATCCCGATTGTCACCAGATAATAATGTTATATTTATATTATTTTTTCTTTATATTACTAACTCTTAAACCTTTTCACTATCTATGGCATATCCAGCTTTCTTTTTCCAGTACTTTTCCGTTACTTTAATTAAAGCAATGGAAAATACTTTTTTATACATACACTTTCTCAGTATCGTTATGCTTAATGTCTGGTGTTTCGGTTGAAAAAATTTTTTTACAAGTTCATTTTTATGAAATTATAAGCAATTGATTTGGATGGATATACTACAGTGTATTGTTCCCGTAGTGTGGAACAAAATTCTCATTGACATTGACACTAGGATTAGACCTGAATAATACTGAGAGAAATACTGATAGAAATGTTCGATTAATTAAAATTCTAGTTGAAAATGGACAAATTAGAATTGCCTGGTTAAATTTACTAAATTCTAATTATGACAACTGATTGATATCAGAGTTTTTTGGTTTATCTATTTTCAACCAAACATTTTTCCCAGTGCAGGTTCTTCTACGCGCCACTCCGACATGCGACGATCTCTCCATCAGTCCGCGTGAAGTTTGTCGTTACCCTTGAACTCACCACAGAGTTCGACGGATGAGAGCAAGGTCACTTCGGAGCGCGATCGTTCGTACTTTCTGCCGCGACCACGGTACCCGGTGACAGTCCTCTCCGGCATATTGCTGACGGTCGCGAACGACGGATCGGGTAACGAGCAAAGGTTGGCGGATAGTTGTCTATCGTTGCACGCATTGCGAAGCGAGCACGAAGAAGCGAAGCTCTCCTCCGGCGAAACCGGTAGCTCCGGTGAGCTATGCGATTGCAACAACAGCGTCGTCGGTTTCCACGTGCGTTCCTCGTCGCGAGATTCCTCCGGAGTTGGCCCCGCGGCTGATAGCGAGTTGCGATGCGATGCGGTGCGTGAGGAAAGTGCGAAATGCGCAGGCAATAGATCCAGATGTGATAGCGTTATCAGAAGGGGACGGCAGGGTACGGTGCAGCATTCGGAATGATGGTGTAATGAGAGGAAGAGGAGAGAAAAGAAAACAAAAGAGAGAAAGAGCCGATTAAAAATTTGCTAAAGAACCGGAAGGGACGAATCTTTGGATCGTTGCTCTCGTGATAAAAAAAAGCAATGATTACCGTAATACCCGTATCAAGCTAGAGATTACGATTGAATTTCACCAGTCAGAAAAAAGAAAACCAATATCAAGTTTAGTGAACTTTGCTTTGATTAATAAAATTCAATCTCAATCTCAATGTCTAGTCCGATACGGGCATAAGAACATTGTCACTTTATTATATATCTTGCGACATGCTTATGAATAATTCAAAAATTATATATAAAGAATGAAACAATCTCTGTAAGACATATAATAAGAATCGTCAGCGTAAAGATCTTAAAATCTGTTATAATTATTACATCTATATTTATATATGTAGTACAACACATACATAAATAAATATTGTACTACTATATGTATAAAATATATAAATATTGTATATAGAAAATAATTTTTGAATAATCTCGTGTTATTAAATGAACAATATACTTTGACACTTGAAAAGATTACGAATATTACATTTTAATTGTTTCGGCGTTTAAAGATTCGTCAAGGAAGAAATAAAGTAAATTAAGGATAGAGTATACCTTCCACCCTCTGCGCATAGTTTAGCGAGTATGTTGGATTCACGAGTACGCACACCATAACAATCGCACACGATAGCCATGCAACCAGTAAGCCAATCAAACCACACGACTTTTTACATATATAGACAGCCTCGTACATTGAAGTTTGTTAGGATGCCGAAGCTCGAACGGCATTAGTATACAATCGTGATAATATAGTGGAAAGATATGATGCTTCTCTTTGGTCCGAGTCCCTTTTTCCTTTTGACTTATCGTTATGAATTATACATGAATGAAGAAGAGGAACGAGGTTACGAAAGAGGTGATGTTATATATGTTCTGTAAGCTACTTATTCAAAGGTAACAAATTCGGCGATCGATGAAAGTGGTGGCGGTGTAAGATGAACATGACGATAAGGACGAATCGACATGAAACGCAAATACAAAAAAAGAAGCTGTGAACATTCGATGAGCGTCAACAAGTATTGTTTGAAAAAATCGATGATATGAAATTTGATGACACTTTAGATGAATTTATACGACGAACGTATGACAAATGCGTTTAGAGCTCCAAGAAGGAATTACTCGATGGTAATGAAGATGTGCGAGTTTCGTGGAGATGATGATCTTAGGATCGAGGATTCGGGTGGGCAGCTAAATGAACCACACTACAATGCGTGTGGTCCAGACAGTCGCCGATACTTGATTAGTTGGCTTCCACGCGCACAACTATCGCTGAGCAAAGAGTTATTTCAACTGGAATCACTGCTTCCTACCCTGGCATTGGTAAAATACACATCTCTCGGCTGTACTACATGAAACAAGACACATTAAACTTTTCCGGATAGATCGCCCTATCCGGATAGATCAACCAGACTGTGTTTCGCACCTTCGTCCGGTGTTTCAGAGATCCAGTCATTAACAAAAAGAAAAAAAAACGATACCAATCCTTTTTCTGGTATATACAGTATGCGATTTGTAGAACTGATTAAAGGAAAAATAACGAAATCAACAAGTGCAGAGAACTCGCAACATATCGTGAAAAATTAACTCGGGCAAAATATACAAGATTAATTTACTGAGGAAGAGATGAGACTATACTAGAGATACGAGATTATAGCTACGAGGTATAAGGTGTAGGATGTGAAAATTGGCAGTTATTTTAATCAACACTTTGTAATACCGACGATGTGCATAAGCGCATTCCGGATACTGATGTACATATATCGGTCCAACAATTATGCACATTAATTGCAACGAAAAATCCGCCGAATGATCTATTTTATATGAGAATCAGAGTTATGCTGTACGTTTGACATGAAATTTTATTAGCATAATTATGCAGGTTGATGGAATTATTTCATTGCAACATGTGCATAAGAGTTTCTAAGAGTAAAAAAAAATTTTTGTATTCAAACAAAAAATGTACATGTGGATAGGACGGATCTATTCGATTATGGAAAAAATAAGGATACGTAAAGTATCATCCGAAAGTTTACGTGTACATTATCTTGAAAAATCATTTTATAAAAAATGGTAACCGGTAAAAACGTACCTTCTTTGTTGACCGCGTCCAAGCTCTGATACTGCAGTTTATCCGCAGCTACAAAAAGAGAACAGTAGAACACAGAAGGGAGCATTGTGGCGACATTCCACCATCAATTCAATTGCCAATAATTAGCCCCTAAAAGTTCTAATATCTCGATGCCTTTAACGTTAACATAACACATATATAATATATATTAAACGTCGTTATATCTTTGCGCGCATTTTTGCAAAATTATTCTTCGAAGAGAAAACAAAGACATCCTTACATAATACTATCGTTATTATATCGCACGAGCCATTCCTCTACATGCGACATATTTTGTAAAAATGATATAAATTCAAATTTCTGCTCTTATTTAAATAACAAGAAACATCTACAAATTTAACAATACGACTTCACCTCAAAATTTAGAAACAAGTAATATTAATCTTTTACAATCATATATAAATATTTTTAATTACATACTGTAAAAATTGCACGAATTAATAATCGAATCATTGATTCGTTAAGTTAAAACGTTGAATACCTAACCGGTTTAAACTTTGATATATTTTTCATTAATCACTACTTATACAAGGGAAATAGGATTTATCGTGATAAAATATAATTTCACGGTGTGAATCTATTATATAATTGGGAGGGAGGATATATACGACATTCATACATAGCATACTATAAATATCGATAACTGCCATTAAGGTGGTGTATAAATATAAAAAAGATCAATAATTAATAATTATATAATCATGCACAAACCATTAAACGTGTTAAGGATACCGTACACGTCTTACATACACATTCCGTATATTCATGTGTATGTATACATATGTATACGCACATATGTATACAGCAAATATAGATCAATCGTTAATATTACATCTCGGCCAAATATCGCTTTGTATCAGCGACATCCTTCACACTTACTTCACTAAATCTGCTCACCGACATGAATAACTTGTACATTAAGGTGCACTTACCTTTCTCGGGCTTCTCTTGCCGTTGATGATCGTAGCTTCGCGCGCGTGGTTCCACAATGTTTCCTGCTTCCTTGCTTCGGCGTTGTCGCTGACTTGCCGCCAATTGGCTGCCAAGTCTAGCAGCTTCGTGTCCGGCCACGGTTCTAGCGCTGTACATACAATAACATTGAATGAAACCTTTATTCTTCACATATTATTTTATCAAGATGATAAATGTGTGTATAGAGAAAAATGCTCCATACAAATTACATATAAGCCAATAGCAGACCTGATGGGAATCGGTGCCGAGCCCTGCAAAAATCCGCTATCATACGGTTCGTCCATCATATTCGGGTCTAGATCCATCATGTCGATCCCACGACTAGTCGTTGGACTGTTCAGCATAGAGTCCATAGTGTCTATTTCCATTAATGGTGGAGGCGTATCCTGAAAGCAAATTTTTGTCTATCATACAACTATTTAAATGGTTGAGAACAAAATAACACTTGTCAAAAATTAATAAATAATAAATGTACTTACAGCTTGCGCTGTGGGATTTATCAAATCGTCTTCGATAATGCCCAATTCCGCATCTTCCTCCTCTATCCGGGTGCTACATTGTGAACTAGTGTCTTGGCCAGAACCACCACTCTCCCCCTTAAAAAAAAAGAAAAAATTAATTAATTTGTATTGAGGCAGCGTATTAGAGATAATTTAAAATCTTACCACATTATGACTGCTCTCATTGCGCGAGTGTGGTCTAAATCCAGGCCCAGGCGGTAGATTCTTCTGCACGCAACAGTTAACGCCAGGACTGAAGTGCAATTCGACATGAAAACGTTCCTCACTGCATGGATCTTTGGTTGGATCCTCGTACAACATGACGACAATTTGCGACATGTAGTTCAACTCGGAGACCATGCTGACGTATTCCATCGCGCGTCGCCACTGTTCGTCTTTCACCACCTGCGAATCGATGCAAAAGAAATTAGAAAACAGGAAATTATTTCTCCTAACTGTAATGTGGACATGTTACTTACATCGAGTAAACCACCATAACGCAACACGGTTAGCAAGGAATGTACATGACTCTCACTTGTGAAGTACAGCCTCGTGCGTACATGGCGTCCTGGACTCGAGACACCATGGGAATACCTATAGATTATTAATAATAACTATAGTTACTAAAAAAAATCTCGAACTGTTAAAGAAGAAAGTTCTTCAAAAATAAGACTCAATTGTTATACCTAGGATTAAGCCTATTTACAGTTTCCTCAGATTCTTCGATATTTCGTTGTAGATCAGCCCGTATTTTTTTCAACAAAGGCGTACATATACCTTGACCAATAGTCATTTTCTCTTGTACCGTTAAACCATATTCCTGCGCATTAATATATAATAAAATTTACAGTTAGAAAAATAAAATATTGATAGAATTAGCGGTGAAAATAAATTATACCTGAGGGATTACTATATCCGCTAAAGATTTAGCGTACGTATATAATTCTTCCGCGTGTTCGAATTGCAATGTATGATTATTGTGTTGCAGATCGTATTTTATACAATCGTAAATATCAGGAATTTTAGATATGTCGAAACGTTTGTTTTTCGTGCAAAAATCCTTTTCTATCTTTCCCCAGCGACGTCCCATCAGTTCCCACGTTTCACCGTGATAGAGTATCGTGTCCTTTGTCTTTGGATCTTCCTTTTTTATTCGCACGATATCTAAGAGTTTCTGGATAAGAGTATGAACGTGTTGGCAGCATCGGACCGGATTCTTGACAAAATCTAAAGCGGCATTGATGCTGAGCGCGTTTCCCGGATTGATCTGTTCTCGATCCTCTCGAGTAAAGTCTCTATCTTGTTGTAGCAGCTCGTGCAAGCGTGTTTTTACCCTATAATTATAAATATCGTGTATCATGCGGAAAAGTTACAATTCAAGCATTTAGTGAAGATCTACTCACATATTCTGATACTTGCTACTATCGCAGTCGTTATCTAGAAGACCATTGGTATTCGCGCTTTTCACCATTTGCACTAAAATAGGCGTTAGCTCTCCCTCTAATGCAAGCAATCCTTTCGCAAAAGCCGCCGCAGTCATTTGAACGCGTCCCTCATCGCTAGCATAGATCTTCAAGTCGTGGCGAAACGTGGAGTGCAAGCGTAACAAACCCAATCCTTGTGCACCTGCGTATTCACCTACGTTTAACAAGGGGGAACAATATCAACACACCGACGGGATTCCTCCTGTCACAGCTATCATAATCATAGAACACAACGACAACGGAACAATTTAGAAATTACTCCAAAAAAAAATAGTTGTCGAGATGACCTATGCTCTAGTATCGAGATCATCGTGATATCGTAAAGATATATTATTGGGATTAATTATATCGTAAAGACATATCGGGATTAATTATATTATATTAACGTTGTGACATAATTCACGTTAAAAACACGGAAGATACTGCAAGTTTTTCATGTCTCTAAATGTTTTAGAGTTACCTTAAAACTCCTCTGTTGGTGTTTTAATAGAAAATTACATTTTGAAGAATATATATTGTACAAATACGTGCATAACATCTTATATATAAAAAATTATATTTAACGTATTGTAGTGCCGTTAAAAACAAAACTAATGGAAACGTACATTAGCATAAAGAAAGCGTGTGGCGAGAGGTAAGTGTGGTGTACGCTAAAACCGCTAAACCATGCTATTCCTCAGTTGCCGACAACGGCTTGTTTCCACTAAGTCGAATTCGGCAACTCGAGAATTCGTTCAAATAAAAATACAAAGTGTGCAAGTGTTACTCTTACTGTTAGCGCCGTCGACCGTAACATCGCTATTTCTAAGGACAGCAATACAATCTACAGAGAACTATGGAATAAGCGTGGATCGTAAATAAAAGGTTACCGTGATTTGGTAACATCTCTGATTCTTCCTCTGAAATAACATTTGAGATAGATTATCCTATATGTGACTCTCGAAAGTATATTACTACATCTCACTATTAACTACCAGTTAGATATGATTGCCAATATGGTTGTTAGTGCCACAGTGGTTGCTACACTGGCAATTACTCTCGCACAAATTCGATATTACTCTTAAATAGCTTTTACATTTCTCATACAAATCATGTGAGAATACGATTCAATATCATTACGCCAATCTTTTTAAGCCGTTCAATAATTTCGCAACTTGTACAATATAGCATTCTCAAGATACAAGAGACAATAATTCATACCGAAAGCCTACAGGCTTTCAGATTATACTTCATATATATCACAGGTAAACCCAGATCAGGTTTAGCTAATAGAGGAAAATTATTATAGAAACGATTTTCGATACTGTGTAGAAACTTAAAAGCGAGCATGGCAAGCATATGAACATAAGATACGAACCACTAAGGTGTCTACCTTGACCACCGGGGTACATGCAGCGGAATATGCGTCCTAATTCTTCCGCCTGAATACGTCCTGCCGGCGTCAGTTCTCCGCCCCATTTTAATATCAAAACGAGAGACGGTTCCCCTAATCGATCTAAAAGAGAAAAAGTGAAGAGGTACGCGCATTTTTTCATATACATAATACATAATTTTCTATAAAATATATCTATCAAATATATTATATTACGGCCCGTAAGCATTTTTATCGACAAATATACGGTTTTATTTCTAAAATTCTATAGTGATGTAATGTGAATTATATACCAAATGCGCGCTAACATTGTGTTCTGAATATGGGCCCATATGAATATAAATATATTCGTTAAATATATATCCTTAAAAATATATATCCTATGCATATTATATAAAATAGTGAAAAAACAAACGAAGCATACTAAGATCACTACCGTCGTCGGAAGAACTTCCCCGCGGTCGTCCTCGCGGTTGATACTTTAATTGGACTTTGCGATTTATGCCAGAGAAATGCCCGTACCTGGGATGTAGAGTCAATAATTTTATTACTAATTTATCGTCTTACTCAATTGTGTAATATTAATAATAATCATGCATGTCTAATTAATTCATTAAAGTACTATACTGTTTTGAATATTGCTACATACATTTCTAAGACGCTCTTAAGTTGCTCCAATTTCCCTTGTTTTTCTTCCAACTCAGGACCCGCCGCACGATGCTGTATTTCCGCTAGTAGACTACGCGCTGTATCGAGAATCTCCTGCAGCTGTTTAGGACGCTTTAGTTTGACATGACCGTGTTTATAGCCATCATACTTTGCAAATATCTCAAAAAATCTGTAAGACATTATATATTTTAACTTACGATATTTTTAGATGAGGAAACATATAAGATCTTGTTTACTTACTTAGGATGACGCACTTCTACTTTCATCTTCTGTTTTGGGGTTCTATCACCATGTCTAATAACTGCTACGACACAGCGCAATTCCATCCTAGATAAATATCGAAGTAATTAGTAATGATTGAGAAACATGCTTCAGTATTAAAAACATAATTGTGTATAGTTTAATTATCACTTGTGGTGAGACTAACATTTTGCCAAACGTGGTTGGCACGATAGGAGGATCGTCCAATTGAAAGGGAACGCTCCACGGAATATGCAACGTGGGAGCCAGTTCCCTAAGTATCATATTCCCCAAAATCTTGGCACAGTCATCGTAATACTTGTTCGAGTTCTTTACAAAACTAAATCCATTCACGTCGCACACGAACGACTGGCCGTTTGCTCTGTAACCAAAATCATGTTGTATCAACTGTACTTACTTGACTTTTAACTACTTACGTAAATCGCAATACGCGCTTGTGTCAATATCTGTTTTCTGACTGAAGTCAGTATCGCAACAGAAATCAAAGCTATTGAATGTGTAACATGATATGCGTTCTAAAATAACATTGATAACCGCGTCGGTAATTATATTACGTTGACACGTAACATACCACGTCTTAATAATGTTATACAAACAAACTCAAAATAGATTTTATATAAGAAATGCATCTTTTTAACGAATGCGACATATCATTGTTCATAAAAAGAATTATCGAAAAATTAGACTTAATTTCCTATCATACTGGTTGTATTACATGAAAATGTACGATCACATACCTTAATAAATCGAAACCGCACACCGTTTGCTTGAAGGCCAAACATACTTTCCTACTAATTAATTTCTCAGCATTGTTCAATATCACCGGATAACGAATTTCTTTGCCCTCCGAATCTCTCTCAACTTTGCCGTCGAGAGCAGGGCTCTTCCTCGCTTCGGCATGAGCGTAATCAGGTCCCACGGTATAGACTTTAACGTCGGTGCCATCGGTAGGCATAAAATCTTCATAGATATAAGAACCACTCTTGCGAACGCGAGATTCTGGAGAATATACACTACTACGGCTACCTATCTGTGTAATGAACAAACATTATTCATACAATAAGTTAGTTTTTAATTTTTTCCATTTAGGAAAATAGCGCTTGCTTTCTAAATCTTTTGTACAAGGAATCATATACTGACTTCACGAAAGATAATATATATACCTTTCTAAATAATCTCTGACTTCCTCCTCCAGCAGAAGTAGGATAGTAAATATAAATATTATGATCTTCAGCGGATACTGGTTTTTCCACGAATGGTTTGTTGAAAGTAATACCATTCACTTCTACGTGATCTTCTGACTCCACTAATTCATGCTCTGAAATGCAGTTTATATTTTCTAAATGTAAAGATTAATTTTCTAAGGATGAGTTTTGCATATTTGCAACGTTTACTTTAAAATTAAATTCAAGATAAATTCAAGGTTATTTCGGGATCTGTATAGATTAGTTACTTAAAAACTGAAGACGAAAATGTATGTAGCATTGAACACTGAAATATAGTATTTCTAATCGCCAGAGAAGCTATATATGCAGATATATATTGAAGGACAGGTATCTATCAATAGATTTTTCACACACACTAATAAAATAATTTTTAGCAAAACCAATAAAAAAAATTGTTTTATGACAAGACGATGCCGTCCCTAGAGAGCTAAATGTACAAGTGACACACATGATTGTTTTAAATTCATTTGAGTACGTCATGGCTATTTGATTTCAAAACCGGATTGCGAAGGATTAAGTATTTGTAATGCATTTACAAACAATGCAAATAAATTTTGTAACTCACGTTTCGGATCTGGTGAATCTCTGTCGAGAACGGCATATCGTGGAATTTCGATACCTTCGCTTTCCAGTATAGCATAAACTCTTCTTCGGTCCTACAGCAATTTGTATTAATATGTAAAGGATATATGTAAAAGAAAAATACATTAATATATATATTCTGAAATTAAAGGCTTATATACCTGGATGTCGTACTGCATCGGGAGATGATTGATGATAAACGGTTTACGTAAATTCGCATAATTTATAGCCTTATCAAGTGGGAAGCCTTTACTATGGAAACTTATTAAGCAGTCGACTACAGGCCAATTTTCTACAGGTTCCTATAAACGAGTAAACACAAAAGATATAAATTTTGTAGTGTAGAAATACGGTATAATTCCACAACGTAAATATATATTACCTTTAATATCACTTCTTCTGGAAAGACGACAATTTTTATATATTCGAATTCTTCGAGCCTTGTCAAAATCTCTTTCATCGGTTTACTCTGTGATTTCTTTGCCATTGCACATATCCCAACCAAGACTTGCTTTCCCTCTCCTTCCACATCACTCCCGCCCATATAAGCATCATCTTGGTTGCCTTCTGATAATTCAGGCTAGAAAGCAAAATAAACAATAAGTAATAGAAGAATACATCGCGTATGCAAATCATATCTTAATAATGCAATACTAATAAACAGAAAATAATTTTAATAAACACTTCAACAAAATTTATACATATACAATATAAAATTAAATTCACTACCACACACTCATTTTTTCTTTTGAAAAATCAGTGATAGATCAAATAGCAGAATGTCACAGCCTGATACTTTTATGTAGTTTCTAAAAATGAACGTGATTTCTAAACTCCGCTATATAACAAGCAGTGATGAAGATTGTAAAATCTTCAAGCTAAATAGTGCTCACCCAGTATGCCTTTAGGCAGGATAGAAATCTAGGCTTGTCGTCAGCAGGACAATTTTCATCGCGAACTCTTGTAAGATTACTCATTATACTCTTTAGTTTGATCTTTTGATAAGTAAGTTATACGTCGATCGCATATGTTATTGCCTACATAGAAAGGTAATACATATCAAGCAACAAAGCGTGAAATATGTAAATTTGAAAATGAAAATTCACGCTATTTTTTAAATTCGTGATTCATTCATTATAAAATTTTCATTCACCTTACACGTTTATATTTTCATCTATTTTTGTTTATTTTGCTTTACCATTACTATTTTACTATAATCCAGATTCAATGAGAAATGCAATACCAGTCATGCAGCAACAAGCAAAACCAAAGTACGAGCGTTTGTTAATCACTGCAATGAAAGATTTAGAAAAAGAGGTGAGATATTAATGTGATAAAAGAAAGAAGAAAAAGATTACAGCAAGTTAAAGAAATATAGTGGAATCTATCTTCATTTCCTATGATTTATAATGATTCAAATACATGAATATAAAAAGTTCTTGTAATAGCAAATTTCTTATGATTAGCAATATCTGATAAGTTATCACAGAAAACTACATATCTGTTATGTTCAATTGATAAATCTTTATTATTTATGTATTTGTATCTATTTCTATAGAGTTAAGCACATTCTTATTAGAGCATTACAATACATATTTCTTTAGTCATATACCTATACATATACACACGCACTTTTACCTTGAAAATAAAATTCATTGCTTCGAGTATTAAAAACTCCATAAATTCTGATGTCTTCTGTTCTGATAATAAGCAATGATTTAATTGATAATGTTCCAATATCGATCACTCAAAAGTATGATTACAGTTAACGTATCACGATAGAAAGATAAAGAAAAATTTATATCACTTCTATTCTCACTGTCACTTGAACATTATCACTATAACTTAGGACTCAAATATACTCTTGGCAGCATATCCCTTCAAATGATATGAGAATATAACATTAAATTGTCAATTAATTTAGATTTTAATAATATGCATACTGTTTGCCTATTTGAACTGCGTTCACACACTGTTAAAGTAACGAATAACGAATACCTTCTGGATGAAACTTGCAATTGCCATAATGTTATCAAGCATAGTTAGAAAGAATTTATAATTCGGTCAATATTAGCACTGATATAATTAATGGTAAATATTAACAAATATACAATATTCCTTAGTGACAAACGGGATGACTGTTTGCGTTGCACATGCATCAATAGAAAATTTAAACTGCTGTATTACGTGCATACCATTCGTGCTCGAATAATGTATCTTATGATGAGATAAATTCCTGTCTGACCAAACATCATGGAAAAACACAGAATTTAGCCTATTCTTCTATTGATTGTATTTATACACTTCACTACATGGAAATATTTACTAATATTTATCGCAAATGCTTACACTGACTGATTTAATTCTTTAAAAGCTGATATTATGTAATAAGGGTATATCTCTTGACCATGTAGGTATTAGTGATTAACCGCCAAAAG
This sequence comes from Mycetomoellerius zeteki, assembly GCF_001594055.1. Classification (NCBI taxonomy): domain Eukaryota; kingdom Metazoa; phylum Arthropoda; class Insecta; order Hymenoptera; family Formicidae; genus Mycetomoellerius; species Mycetomoellerius zeteki. The sequence continues at coordinate 2,406,894 of NW_017257294.1, forward strand.
TTTCATCAACATTTACTTAGCAACTGTTTACGTAACTGTTGGTATATTTCCGCTTGCAAAGGGCAAGTAATATTGTAAGAGAATATAGGTGTATAATTTTTTATGCGTAAAAAAATATTTATATGTATCACATATTCCTCTATATATAGATTTCTAACCTCTGACTGAATGCTATGCTACGTTTTCCTATATAGCTGTTTTACAGCGTGCACAATTGTCGTTTTTATAACATAAACACAAGATAAAAAGATAGAAGTGGAACACAACGTTGCTGTTTTACTAATCTCAAATCAATCCATTTCTTGAATAATAATCGATTGTCACAGAGACATGTGGCTCTGTTCGCGTCACGTTACTTCTCTATGTCTGTGATACCTCATCAGATAAAAAAATCAGATTCATACATACAACTAGATGCAAGATCTAGAAAATTATTCGCATAATATATAACAAAAATGAATATTCATTTTACATTTAAAAAAACTTTATAAATAAACTACTTTATATACAGCTTTATAAACATACTAATATGTGCCGTTAGGAAGCTGAAGGATAGACTTCAAACTGTGTCTTATGCAATATTACAAACACTTACAATCATAGGTCTGTTTTTTATTTCTGTACTAGACTACATTAGAATTTTTTTTGCTTTTACTAAATATCAAACATATAGTTACTTCACTTTAAATTCCAACAACGTACACTAGTTCAGTTATAGAAAACAGACCTTGTGTATTTCACCAACAGTAAAATAATCATCCCAAACTTACTCTTTTCGACGAACGATAGATTGAGGGAATACCAGACGACTGTACTGTATTTATATCTCCTATATAGAACATCGGTCTGCTTGCATTCCTGAGACCCTGTAAAGCAAAAGAATGTCGTTAGATCAAGCGGAAACATGTAATCTTATCTCGAGATAAGGTTATAAAGAGAATTTACTTGGTAACCATGTTCCAGTTCAGTGTAAGACATGACAAATCCAGTCTCATTGATAAAATGAATACCTGTTTCACGTGTTTATATCAGATAACGTCCTGTGCACTAAAACTACCATGTTAACTCACATCAATTGCATTAATTATCATTCTGTTAATATCATTTATAAACAAGTGCAAAATACTACTTGAGAGATGTGCAAGCTAAGAAAAAAAAACTGTCTTGTTCTTGTAATCTTACAGGCTCTTCTCTCTCACTTGAATTCCTAGCAATGTCAGCGAGTGTTTTTCAATGTTTTCTTTTCTAATGATAATATATAACGATGTTTGTAAGAGCGTTCTTCCTCGGATGTTCGTTAAGCGACAATGTGCGTCGCTCGATGCGTTGTTTTCCTAAGGAGCTGTAATATAAAGCAAATGTTTGCAAGGAGTCAAAGACGGGTAACGAGTTTACATATCCACCGAGATAACTGTGTTTGTAATAACCAGCTAATTAAAAACAATTGCGTCGAGTCGTATTTGCCTTGCTGATTTAATAAACGCGTTGGTGAAGTGCGCGCCATGCAAAACAGCCGCATGAATTCGTCGATAGATTTGCGCGGAGACGGAAGAAAAATCGAGCGATACTCAGCAGTACTTACTGTTTGCCACGAAAATGCGATCTGTGACGATGATATTCGCACGTGACTCGTAACGTGACACGGTCGGGGATCGCGACTCTCCGGCCGTTTGAACTTGCGTGTCTGTTGACGTCGCACAAGTCTTGTCCCGGCATGTGTCCACGAGATCGAATCTCGAATTCTCGACAGTGGTGTTCCCCCCAGAAAGCGGGATCTTCTGCGCATGCGTCACCTCTATACCCGACATACAAGAGGGAACTCGAGAGATTGGAAAACGTTCTGTCAGGGGCCTCTTTTTAATTTTTAATTTAAAAAAAAATATTGCATAAGAACGCGAAACTGAAACCTACCCTCCAAGGGTAGTTTCACCTAGTGACAATTTTTCTCAGAATTTTTATTTTAATTTCAGAATTTTTGAATTTTGCAAATTTCTAAAAAATTTATCGGATTTTTTAATACAAATTTTCAAAAGTATTGAGAAAGTCTACTTTTCTAGAATCTTTTCTTCATATATGAATTCTATGTAATATCCAAGATTTCAAAGGTTTTTCATTCCATTTTGATAAAATCTTATAGTCTAAAAAAAGTTTGAGGTATTTTTTTGAAGATTATAGAATGAGAAATTTTAGAATATTATTTCAGAATTTACATGTATAAAAAATTCTAAGAAAAATTTTTACCAGGGACGTTATGTATATGTTATAGATTTTCATATACATATATGATGTAGATTTATGAATATAGGTTTATGTGTGCAGCTGAACTTTTTGTACCTTTTTATCTTCTGTCCTTTTCTCATCCAATTATAATCTATTTCTCATTTTAAATGCAAAAAGTATAACACAGTGCGACTGTGATAAATTTAAAATATTATTTAGAGATTTATTTTTTATAATTGAACCTTTTGTAGTTTTAATTTTTTTTTTCTTTCATGTCCAATTATACACCTATTTTATATTAAATGAAAAAATATATATAGGTATAATAATATAATGCAGCTGCAAACGACAAATCTAAAATATTACAAAGAATAATCATAAAATCTGAATAAGTTTAGGCAAAAATTTCGAATAATGATAGAATTGCTATTTACTTGGGACGTTACGTGACTGCACATAAAAATGGCTGAATCATAATTGACAGGTCTTTGGATTCGATCTCTCATCCTACATACAAATTTTATAATCTGCGTAAAGCAAACTCTGATTCTCCAGGATTAGGATTGGACAGTGGACAATGGTTGAATAGTGGATAGTTGCACAATGACTTGGTAACTCATTTCCGATTAATTTCATAGTTAGCCAATTCTCAATGACTAACAATAAGCTGGTCAATTTTCAGGATTGTTTAAATAAGTTTTCCTTTATCAGCAGTTGCATAATTATCATTATCAAGCCCCTTGGACATGCATAAAAATCTTTATCAGATCTGGGTATCTAAAAACAAAATTTCTTAATAATCATAGCATCACACTTTTATAAATGAAGCTTTATTATCTTTTTGTTTGTATATAAATCCTTATTGAGGGAAGTCGAGACCTGACTTGAATTATGGAATCATAGGATAAATTTGCTTTATTTGCATATGTAGTACATAATATTATATTGCATTTTTTTACAATCTGTGAAAAAAAATTAAAATTATGTACACGCTTGTAAAATTTCAGAATACCAAAATCATTAAATATGAAGTAAAAAATAATATTTAATTCTATACAATAATCCTACTTTAGGTAAATTATGAAACAAGATTGTTGAATATCTAAATGATATGTCTGTAAATAAACTGTCTATAAATAAACTGCTTATTTTAAAATTTGTATTTTGTGATGTTGCAAATGATGCTTTCATAAAAATGATCTCACATAAAACACATTTCGGAAATTTTACCTGAGTATAAGATAAAAACACATAATAACAGCATATCATGTTACAGCATACACTCCGTAACTTTTTGATGCTAAAATAAGACAAAATAGGACTACTTTCTTATCTTTTGGTAGAAGAAAAAGATCCAGTATGTTTTTCTTGTGCTTTGATCGCAATCACGATAATATATGTATGTCGTGTATACATACATCCATGATCATTCTATAAAACCTTTTCTGTAGCTATATTTATTTTCTGTTGAAATTACAATATAGAAAGAATTTTATAACTGTCATTATTGCATACAAGTGCCTGTAAACATTTAGTCAAAATAAAAATCAATTTTGTTATTTTAGCTATATTAAAATTATAATGAATATTTACCTCGTATAAGGTAGATATTTATTCATAATGTTCATGAAACCTATCATCATGACCCCAACCCTTGTTCCTTTCCCTCGGTGGAGTTGTCCTCAATGAATTTGATTTTGCATTAATATTAGTTCCTTTTTTTGATTTATCCAGTGCACCTGAGCCGCGTATCGCTCTTGGAACGCTAGAATTTTTTGAATAATTGCCATGCTCAGATATATCATTTTTCACTTCTTCTTTTACAGTTCGTTGATTATTCTCAACTTCCCGCAATTGATTATCTAGAACATCAAAAAATTGTTCGATTTATGATAGTAGCGGTAGTATTATTCATATAATATATTTATATATATATATAATACATTTTTATTTAACGATTAATAATTTAAGTCATTGTGTTACCATTTTCAGTCTTTGTCGTTAAGATCACCTTTAATTCTTCATGAAAAAATGGAGGTTCAAAAGAGAGAGACTTGATATTTGAGAAATAAAAATGTTTCAACCGCGTGTCCTTAATTTCATAGTCGTTATTGCTTAACTCTATGATTAGTAATAATGCCGCATAGTTCTCGGGACTATGTAAGTTTTCCTTTACCAGCAATTGCCTGATTGTCATTATTAAGCTCTCTAATCCACCTGGACACGCTGCATAAAGATCTTTACCAGCTCTAAGTATCTAAAAAAGAAACGAGATTTCTTATTAATCATAACATCACGCTTTTATAAATGAATAAATCTTCATTATGTGATTCTTTTTTTTATTCGTACGTGTCACTTCGGATACATTCAAAATCTTACCTGTATCATGATGAAATAAATATTATCCTTAGGATTGTCTTGCAGTAGATCTTCTAAATATTGAATTAACGGCTCAGCTAATATTTTTAATCTATTTCCATCGCTCAATTTCATGTGATAGTAAACTTCTGAATGAAGTAAAACTTTATTGGCAAATGTTCTTTTATCCTCTTCTCTATCTTTTTCCTTAGCTAGAAGGACAATATCAATATAGCATAATATAGAATGTAGAACAAGAGATTAAAAATAAAAAATACCTACATATATAATTATCCTGAAGGAAACGTAAGAAGCGGCTTCGTATAGTGTTTTTATTATTATCTTCTAACCGTGCAACCATGTTATCGCTGAATATCACAGCTATTTTCATGGTCAATGAGTGGTATATAGCTTGCTTCCAAAGAGAGTCACATACAAATCTAAAATTTATGATTAATTTATATATATTTACATTAGAATGATCACCAAAGAGAAGAAAGAAAGAAAAGTTCAACTGTAAAGAGAACAGACCCAAAAAGTTTACATCTTCCCTTTACTGCCTTTCATCTTTTTCTCTCCAATGTTCGACCATAAGAGATCTGTTCTCTTCAGCTGAACTTCTTGCATGGTTCATCTTTTCTCTGGCACTTTTCATTTAGTGACACGAGTCGATACAAACATCATTTTTTTTTGTTGACATTTTAGTAAATAATAAAGGCTGTTTTCCTTTTAAGAGACAAGTGTCATTCTATTTTTATTATTTATCCACATTCAGCAAAATGTTTATTTTGTAACTGTTGGAAGTTTCCTTTGCTGAGATAGGATTATTTTTCTGATTGAAACTTCCAATAGTTGTAAAATAAACTGTCTATTAAACACAGCTAATGAATGTCAATGATGTTTGTGTCGACTACAGGTGTTTTCTGTTTGATTACACAAGTAAACAAGGGTCATTCTATCCTTATAATTCACTGAATGTCAAGATAGTTGATGCTTATGTCGCTAATTCTTATTTTCATCAATATAGAGTAACTTTATTTTCGGCTCAACTTTCTTATTCTAAACTATTCATCTTTTTTTTAGTTGTAAAAATTAGAAAAAAATAAAAAGTAAGTTGAACCAAGTTAATCTTGTTAGAAATGAATATAAATAGAAAGCATCTGTCTCCTAAGAGGAAAGCAGTCAATGATAGACCGACACTTGTGCCAATTTGTGTCATGGAAAGCATCCTCTGTTTCCCGAAGGGAAACTCGTAATACCTCAGACTGTCCTCGTTGACTGCAACGGTCAACAGGTCTACGATGTCCTGGATCACCTGTGGCAGGACGCTCTCACACTCGTCGTACGAAACTATCTTATCTATTATGTCCTTCAGGACCTTGTTGTTGCTGCTGGACACGCTTCCTCCTGGTCTACGTAGCCCTTGATCTTTATCCTGGTTATGGTTCTGATTGGACCATCCACGACCGCGACCGAACGAAGTCATCCTTGGACTTAACAACTAAGCCTGTTTGACACAAAAGACACATGCCAATATATTTCTAGCGACTGAAAAGTAACGTGATTTAAAAACTTTATTGAGAAATACAGACGTGCAGGATACAATTCGACCACTTGCTTCTCCTTTAGATTTTGAAGTTGTACACAATACGATCGGCAAACCACGGGTCCGTTTCTTGTTGTTGCGCGATGTTGTACCAACTATCATTTGCGCTTTCTGCACTTGCGATGAGTTCTACAGTGGTTCTGTTCATTTTTTCTTTTCATGCCATCGTTCGTTTTTTTTCTTTTTTTTCTCTAGTATGGAAAGAAAAAGAGAAAAATGTAAATATAGCCACCGACAAAATAATATATCTCGTCGATGTGATTTAATTAAAAAAAAACACACATAATAAAACAACATGTATAACGATTAGACGTTGTAGAAAAAAAAAAGAAAAGATAGTAAAATTTAACGGGAAGGTTAATAAATTTTTAGATTTTATGCTCTCTTTGCAACTGAATATCTTTTTACCTTTTGTTTCTTTCTATTTACCTTTCCTTTCTCTCTATTTAATATCATATTTGCAGTATGCATCGCAGCGATAAAGTGTAGAAAGTGCAGTCGGAACAAATGCGTCTTTCACGAATTATCGATGCGCCGCCTGGCAATTGCCGCCAGCGACGTCGCATTTAAATTTCTCCAATTTCGTCTGTTACGGATAGATATGACACGTGATCACGCGATCCAGAGTTGTTTGGACGCCGATTAATTCCTGAACAGAGAAGGAAGAGAAATACCGAGGAGTCGGCGAATTTGGTTAGCATTTAACTCCTCCAAATGGATCGATATTATAAATTGCACCGTACAGAGTATTTGTTAGATTTCTTCATCCGTAGATTGCGAATCGATCGAAGCTCGTTACGCTTCGCAATCACGCTCGCTCGAGTGAATTTGCGTGCGACAGTTGAACTCTTGAAAAGTCGAGACGCTTTTTCTCCGACCAGCGTAGCGTATCATCGTGAATCTGACAGTTCGACAGGTGCCTAGAAGCGATAATTGTTCAATTTTATATTCCTAATTATAGTACGCCAATATCTACACGATATCTACTCGTAACAAACTGAGATACGGATTAATTAAACGCTAGAAATCTGCCAATCCAAGAAGAATAATAATTGTGTAATTTTATTTGTTAAGAATTATTTTTAGTTTAAGTGACGATACTCTAATAGCACACTTTATCCTGGGGATGATCACAAGACATACAAATGTCCTCTGGATATCTTAAGAACATCTCCTGGAGGTCTGTATTATTAGGGTAAGTTAAGATAAAATATATTAGATAAATGAGAAGAAGTTAATATAGTGGTAATAAGTTAATGGTAAATTAAGTTAATATAAAATTGTGACATAAGACATCTTTAACTTGTCTCTTTGACTTTAAGTTGTCTTTTAGACGCAAAATATGTCTTATGGGTAATTTTAAACATGTTTGAAAATGAAAAGATATCTACTATGAGAAAGCTGATGTGACAATAATTATTTAATTTTATTTTTAAGGATTACTGCTAATTTATACAATGTTTATTTGTGATAAATTAAAACAGAATGCCAATAAATAATTGAAGGATGTTAACGTCTATTCTGAGAAAATTATAACAATTAATGATTATTTAACTCTAATTTATCCAATGTTTACCTGTGATAAGCAAAAAAAGAATACTATCTAGATGAAAAGATGTTAACGTCTACTCTGAGAAAAAGCTGTAATAATTAATTATTTAATTATTTAATTTTATTTGTTAAAGATTATTTCTAATTTACTAATTAATATTTGTTTTCAGTAAGCTAAAATAGAATATCACAGTTAAATGGGAAGATGTTACTATTTTGACAAAGCTGTGACAATAGAATTACGTAATTTTATTTATAGATGTCTTTCATCAATTAACCTTGAGGACAAAAAGCTGTTCTACTAGTGCTGAAATATTATCATACTTTAAGGCCCGGTTGTTCCACCTTTTGGTAAATTTGATCTGTTGGGTAAGTAGCAAGATTACCAATCACATGCGCGAATTGCCAGATTTACTTAACAGGTTTTAAAATTTATCAAAAGGTGGAACAACCGGCCCTAAGACTTTAAGACAAGGAAAACATATGTATGATGAATTATAGCAAATCAAGGAAGTAGCTGTAGGATTTTAAAAAGTCTCTCCCCTCTACTTTCTAAACAGCAGATTAATGTAAAGGATTAAAAGGAAAATTTGTGTTGCCTGCTTGTGATAAGGTAAGAACTCAGAGTTCAACAGAGATCAATATCAAGAAATTAATTGAGAGAATTGTTGAAATTAATTTGTAATAATAATAATTTACAGTTATACTAGAGATTGTTTCCTGGACAACTCAGGCTCGCGCATGCCCGCGAATGTTACCCCGGACGACCGCCAATCGTCAAACGGTACGGTAATCCACAGCAACAATCTGTCAGTCATCGTCAGTACAGCCAGTCATCGTCATCGCAGCCATCGCGTGACCCGCCCGGATGATCAACATCCCGACAGACGTCAACAACGGCAGTCTGCTCAGCAGTCGCTCGCGGTTTGCATTGTGGCCAGGCCAATCCGCTTCTCGACGGAGGACGAGTCACCGTGACAGTTAGTAGTCGCCAGTCGTCGGCCAGGTACGCCACGCTCGTGCTGCGTCGATCGGTCCCGGAGTGTTTCTCCTCCCGTTCCTTTTTATTGCCAGAAGGTATATCACAACCGACGTAGCCGAGGGAG
>NW_017257294.1:2415779-2460958 GCF_001594055.1 Mycetomoellerius zeteki
CCGCTGTTTGTCCGTCTAGGAAACATGACGACGGAGGAGAAGTTCAACGCCGCCGTGAACGTGATCAGGAGTCTGCCGAAAAACGGTAGGATAATCTTACACCCATGTTATCATCGCATTGGCACGGCGAGTTGTGGCGCGCCTCTAAAGCGCGGATGCATATCTCGAAAGTGAATTTTTTTCCTTCGCGTGCATACACTCCGAAACATTTTACCTCTTACACACTCGCATCCGCTGTTGCGTTCGCCTGAGAACGCGGCAGATATCACAGTGCAATCGCTTTTTGCTTTCCACGCTTGTTGATTTCTTTCCCTTTCTCGCCTCTCTTCCTTCGTACAACTTTACTGCGTGCTGACTAAAGTCCACGTCGTTGCTGATATTTATCTTCTTTGCGTAAGAATGGCTCATTACTTGTTCCTGATGATGAGAAGCCGATAATAAGTAATTAGGTTTTTCCTTGTACTTAGAAGCGTCGAAAAAACCGACTGCAAGATTATTATGTGTATATATATTTTTTTTTATATACGTTTTCTGAACACTTTATATAAATTTCTTTAATGTGAAAACATTCGAGCAATGACAGTAAAAATCACACGACATGGGTCTTTAAACTTCTAGCCTTTTCCATTATCGCAGGTGTTTTTATTATGCGGAAAAAAATGACGAAGATTTTACATGCGTCATTACGCGCAACCGTGCGGAGAAATTGGCAAGATCTAATGATGTCCGAGGAAAGTGAATGTTCTCAAGTCAATTTCTTATTCGTGGTGTCGAGAGTGATATTAGAACAAAAAATTCTATTTCCCGAATGCTCGCGTACTGTACGGAAGAAGCCGTCTCCATGTCCGTCGTATTGTCTGTTTGGACGGCACACATTTTGAGAGTCTCTGCGTTGTAACGCGAATAACCTTCACATTTGATAAATGTGCCAAAAAAAAGAGACAAGTTTGCTGATTTGCATTTCTCATTGCCTAATATTATTTAGTTCTTTTGAAAAAAAAACGGCAATTTTCTTTTTGCAAACGAATTATATAATAAGCGGTGGATATAAATTTTGTTTACAGAAATATGACTATTTTTCTATAAAAGTTTTCTTATTAGGAGCTTGTTTTTTAAATCAAAATGTTTGTTATTTTCAATATTGTATTAATACTGATTTTGTATCATTCATATCTATATACATAATGTGCATATACATAATATACATAATATATTTTTTTACTATTTAGCCTTGATGTTGGATATTGTACATTTCAAGTATACTTTCCAGTCACTTCATATAGCTAAGTGACTGTATTACTCCCCAGTCCCTACTTTACTTTCTAACAGTGTAAGTCATGCTTAGTGGTTAAAACTAGAATGTTCCTCTTCACTGATTACAAAAAAAACTTGTATTGCACCATCAATTATGAAATTTTGTTAATAAGCTTATTATTTAACGCTAATTATTTATTTCTAGGTCACTGACAATATAAAATTAAAACTCGTTATCATACATAATCATGCATAATCTCTTGATACTCAATCTTTGTATTCTTGAACTTGCTTATTGACAAAAAATATATAATTGCAGTGCAACGGTGAAGTATAAAGTACAGCATGCATAATACAAAAGAACGAATTTCATATAAATATATGCATTCGAATTTTTATTAGAAGATACCTTAATGAGGCACTACCAACTAAGATAATAAGCTTTCACAATAATTGCTAACAGTTATTTCCTATTAATTTCGAAGATCATGAATTCCATTAGAAATACGATTAGAATGTTTTCACTATGTCTAATATTTATTGCTATCGAATAAAACTTATGTATTTTAAAGTAAATATATATATATATATACATTTTATATATATACGAAGAATTAAATTTTTGTGTTTCAATAATTGCGCTGTGCTTTATTATTTATTTAATTATTTCAGTATTGAAAGCTTCTACAGTTATTGTTATTAATTAATTTATTATTATTTAGTATACTAATATAAATATCCTAATTTAATATAAGGGTCTTTTAAAACTATGTAAAAACAGTAGAACTTCGTTTATCCAAACATAGGGAGATAAGATAGTTCTGATAACCGAATGGTTCAAATGATAGAAATTCATTAGCTCTTCCCTTTACTAGTACTTATTAATTAAGATAAAGGAGCTGAGACATTTAGAAAACTGAACTTGAGCACGTCGAGCTCTTATTTTTCGAATTATGGCTCCATAGTTCGGATAATTAAGAATTCAACTATAAGCTTGTTCTTTTCGTTCAGTCGTTTTTGTACGGTTCATTTTTTTTCTTTTTCTTTTTACATTGGAGAGAAAAACTAAAGATAACAAACCTTATAAGTTTGTATATTTGGAACTGAGCACATTTTGACTTTGGTCGTATAAATAAAATGCAAATAAACGGAATTCTACTGTATTATATATATTGTATGTAATGATGCATAAATTGTCATATCATTTATCTATTTCGTCATGCCTAAGAGAATACTCTTTTAACTCTTTGGCCAACAAGTCAAGGAGATAGAAATAAATCATCATTGTATCTCCATTTAATGGAGATACATATTTTTATTTCTATCTCCATTTAATACTTGGTTAATCAGGAAAGGACATTTAAATTTTGATTAAAATTATCTGTTCTTGTAATACATATTTATGTGTTGTGATGTGTTGCAACATTTAATTTTGGAAGAATAATTAATCAAACCAATGACAAATAATTTTGTAATTTTAATATACAATGTTTCAGGAGCGTACCAACCCAGCCATGAGATTATGCTGCGTTTTTATTCATATTACAAACAAGCAACTGAAGGACCCTGTCAACAATCTAAACCCGCATTCTGGGAGGTAATAAAGAAAGCAAAATGGGATGCATGGACACGTCTTGGCAATATGAGCCGTACAGAAGCCATGAATAATTATGTGGAGGAATTGAAGAAAGTAAGTATAGATTTTTGTAGATTAAAAGCTCACACAAAATGAATACGTTAAACAAGAATCGTCATCATATTGCAGATTGTCGAGACGATGTCTTACACAGATAATGTGGCAACGTTTCTCGGCAGTTTGGATTCTTTTTATGAAAGCGTACCAGCTGAAGATTTGGAATTACTCGTGGGACCAGTACTGGAGCGTATACGCTCTCAACCGGGATCGCCATTGTCTGGTTCACCATTAGGTTCATTTCTTTTTAACTTTTAGCAATATTTCAATTTTATACAAATAACATTTGCAAGTCATAAATACTTTAGCTTATTTCTCGAGATATAAACAGATTTTTGTGAAAGTAAGTTATAAAGATATTTTATAAGTAGTAATACCGGTATTTTCGAAAAATTGTACTGTATACTGGTATTATGTTATATTAGTATTTTCGAAAAATTATACCGGTATGTCATACCGGACGTCATACCGTCACCGGTTTATACTAATCAGAGTTTTATTTTAATTATTACATAATATTTAAATATATATGCCAGTATATTACTGGTATTTTTATATCGTTTTAATTGCTGACATATATTATGAATCGGATACCAAGAAATAAGTTAAAGTATTTTTTATTTATATAAACATGTTTACTAAACATTTAAATTGAGGATATTAAAGATATCACAGAGGTTTATTAGGTCAGTTCTTAAAGAAGCGAATTTCTATCAGAATTATCAATGTTAAATCGTAATGTAATAACAGTATGTTCCAAGTTTTTTAAGCACAATATATATTGAAGAGTGTTTTCTTCTTTTGTATAAAGCTATTTTCTTATTTTATTAGTGTCGAGAGAAACATCACCTCACAGAGTAATGAATGCTTCTCGGCACATAACGAGTAGTTTGGAAACCAGCCCGACCAGCAGCCGCACCGCGAGCCCGCTGCCACAGGACACTGATGGCGAAGAAGAGGAATTTATAGATACTGTTGAAGTATGACATTAACATTACGTTTCAGATTACGTTAATTATTCTTTTACGAATAATTCAATTTTATTACAGTCAGCGCCGGAGAGAGCGCAAAAAGATGCACTTAAGTCCACTATTGCTTCTCAAAAGATACAAACTACAGCAAAGAACGGAATTGATCATTCAAGTACAGAAAATGTTATAAAAGAGAACACTGAATTAACTAATGGATACAGCAACACTAACGGTCACGCGGAGACGATATCGGAGAACCATAGAGAGAGAAGTAGACAGAGAACGAAGAAAGATGACAATAAAGCCAATGCAGAATTCCTGAATCAAATCGCGACAACTATGCAGCATCTACAGAGAGATCTAGATCGCATAACGGCCAGAGTACGAGGTTTGGAAGGGCAAGCTTTACAAGCACTGGCACCTCCGACAGTACGTAACATAATTATTATTTAGCTATGTCTAATTTTAACAGGAAAAATAATACCTTTGATCTCTTTAAAATAACAAAATGAGAAATATTTTTTTTATTTATTTTATCTATCACGCTGATGTCAACCTTTTTTTTTTTTAGGAGCACACTGTTAGACGAAAGTATCTGAAATGGTGGCCGTTGCAAGAATGTCCGCCGCGTCTATTCGTTTTACTAATCTTATGGCCATTTGTTGCTCACTTACTGATCAACTTTATGCAGCGTTATCGCCAACGAAGACTATGATGTCACGATTATCATTCCTACGCAGCTGAGCACACATTTTCCAGTGTTTGGATTATTAATATTGAGTTATAGTCTACGTACACACAGATTTTTGTTTAATTTTATATTCCTTATAGAGACAAAGCTGTCCTAATGCAATCTACGATTACATTAGTAAACGTGAATTGTGATAAAAATGACTAGATCAATCTCTGTATATTTTTGCATATGCGGCCTGTTTCGGAAGTTGCACTTTCTCTCGCCTGTAGATTCACTGCTGAATAACGGGTTGATTGATCCACAGCGAAAGTTTGATTGAAAGACACTTCTGCAGCTATGTTAAATAACAGATATATGACTTAATATTTTGTTTTTTATGCATTTTTATAAAACGATGCAAACATTCTAAAACATATATATAAAAAGATACACAACTTGTGTTCTTTTGTATATTCATGTTTGTATTGTTTTATAATAAAGTGTATGATATTTTTATGTACACTACAGATGTACGATGTTTTACTGCATATTTAAAAATGTGCGAAATAATACATCGATACATGAATTATTTTATTCCTTGTGTTTATATTTTAATGTTTATATTTTAATGTTTATATTTTAATGTTTATATTTTAATGTTTATATTTTAGAAGAAGGTTCGTGACTTGCGGGACAATCTGTATAAAAATTATAAAGGTATAATTCTATTAATGTTTTCTAAGGTGGATTGTATGTAATATATTTAGTTCTGTAGTCGTATAGATTGTAATATATTCATACAGAGAAAGTAAATTTTTTTGCACATGCAAACGTACAATAGTCAATTTGCGTTTTATGTGTAAATTATGTGGGTTTTTAAGAAAGAAAAAAAAAAGAAAAAACTTAAAGTGTATTACTATCGATACTCCGACACAATGATAAATGTTAATTACTATTAATACGGATTATAATTCTAGTTTCAAAAGAATATTTATACGTACCGAGTGAATTGCGATAAATTTTATGTACATATGTGCAACGTGAAAATATACAAATTTTTAATTATCAGCTAAAATTTGCGTTACACTCATATACATTTTTTTTTTTCGTTACTAGCAAAATATTTTACAACTAAATTCGCCTGCCATTGTTGATACAGTGAGAGCGTCCGTTCCCTTTTAGCCACATTTTTCCATGAACGGGAGAAAGTAGAAAAGGCACAAAGTAGAAAGTGTAGCTAAAGTGCTATTCCTCTTTATGAATAGCAAGTCATGTAGACGTATACACAAGGTGAATCAGCAAGAATACTTTCTTAGATCCAAAGCTGCGAGAAAATAAACAGAATAAAACTTGAGTAACTTTTCATAGAGAACTAATATATTAAGCATCACGTCTTTGCTTTCTCTAGGTATTTTTTTCCTATTAACGTAAGATTAATGATGTTTCTTTCGATAGACATATATATGTCTGTATTTCTCGAATATTTTTTGTTGATGTCAAAATGAATTCAATCGTCCTGAAATAATTTCAGACTCGAAAAGTTATAATCCAACAAGGAGATCAAACTTCTAAGCTCAAATAAAACTTTGTAATTTTATTTAAAAATTTGAAGATATCTTCTTGTTGAATTTTAAATTTTCAAGTCTGAAATTATTTCAGAACGATATACGATCGAATTCATTTTGATATCAGCAAGAAATATATGAAGAATACAAAAATATATAATTTTATCGAAAGAAACATCAGGACTCGGTTTCACAATTCGCGGTTCAACTCTTTGACCGGTTCAATTCTAGAATTAGAAAGAGATGAGGAATAGTTGAACCGATAAAATAAAAAGTTCATCGCGAATTGTGAAACCGAGTTTAAGCTTACGTTGTGTTATTTGTATTAATATATGCTTCAATTTTCTACTAAAACTATGTCATTTACATCAATATACATCAAAATGTTAAAAATGTTTGAAAAAATTAGGATCTAACGAGAAGATATCTTCAAATTCTTTTATGCCCTTTTCCACCGATTAAGCTCGTTTCTATCAACGTAGATTAACTTTAATCTCAGTTCAACTTACTCTTTATCTTTTTCTAATTCTCAAAACTGGAAAAAGATGAAGAGTTAGTTAAACCGAGATTAAAATTAAACTATATTGGTAGAAAGGGGCCTTAATAGATTTAACTTTAATCTCGGTTCAACTTATTCTTCGTCTTCTTCTAGTTCTAAAGATTAGAAAAAGATGAATAATAAGTTGAACCGAGATTAAAGTTAATCTACATTGGTAGAAACGGGCATTATTCAAATACTTGTCTCTTTAAATTTACTAAAGCTATGTTCCCAGATAACATTATTTATGTTGCATAACATATTCAAAAGACGTCTTCTAGATATCTTATGCAACATGCATGTTATCTGGGTTATTTACATTCTGACGCTGTATGTGTCAGAATGTTAAAAAAGGAGTTATCTAAGCTGGATTCATAGATTTTTTTCTTTCAAGTTTAGAAGAGGAAGTCTGCAAGTTTTATGTTCGACGAATAATTATCGGTGATTCATTCACGCTACATATGCGTCCAATGTCAAGTACCAAGAGAACCATACTTCACGAAGATCGGAATGCAACTCGCACTCCCTGTTGCAAGAACCCGCTGTGCAACCGGCGGTGCAACTTGCTGCATGACTTGTTTACAATGTTTACATAATGGGACTCCCCTTACCCCTACACTTCTCTATTTTGGAACAGCTGTTTCCTCGTCAACTATACTTCTCTCGTGCTCATCTCTACCCTTTTTCCCGTTACACGTGACCGTACACAACGGAGAATGGCGAAAGTGAAGGAGCGACAAAGGAGGACAAACGCGACACACATACTTCTACTACTCAACTAGGCCGTCAGAATATAAAGGAGAGAGGGAGTAAGAGAGAGAGAAAGAGAGAGAGAGAGAGAGAGATTGGAGCAGTGGGGAAACGGAAGATTCTCCGGACGGTGGGAGAAGATCTCAGGTGGGGGACAACTCGATGATCCCGGCGATGAGATCCTTTTGTGCCCGAATGTGTGTGAAGTTGTGCGCACATTGTGGGCGTGCGTATGTACACACAGCTGCTCGGTATCTTCACCATACGTCGAAAATGTGTACGCGGCGCGCGAATATTCGTAGATTTTAGCTGACCACGCTCCGATTCATCCGATCACGTGCGGTCGACACATGCCGCCCTTCGCTCGCGAATTCGCGACAACGCCGAGCCGAAGTCCCCACGCAGCATAGACACCGGAATGCTGCTCCTCGTGCTCGCAAGCGTTCTCACCACCAGCTGCTCCGGCGCCGGAAATCTCGACCTGGGCACGATCGTCTTCGCGAACGTCGTATGTGAATTTAGATCACGCCTTTTCAACTTTTCGCTCGGTGTTAACGCTGTCGTTGTCCGATGCTTGTTTGACGCTCGTTCTTATTGTTTTCTTTTTATTTTGGCAATTTAACTTGATTTAATTCTGACATATTGCGTAATCCAGCTTCGGTTCAAGACTGTGTTTCGAGACCGACAAATAACATCGGTATACAATTCACTTTGGATGAACTGGAAATTGTAAAATTCATACAGATATATTATTAGACGTCAAGATCTTGATCGAACATAGCCTTTTCCCTTATTGTGTTGAATATTTCTCGGTCGATTTTTACTTAATACTGTTTTTTTATTGCTTTATATCAAGTTTAATATCTTTATTATGCAATATTGTTTTCTGTTGTAAAGCTTAACGTTTTTATTATTTCAATATGTATTAATTATGAGTGCCTTCCAACAAGCAACTCGGTACAAATGAGTTTTTATATCATTTGTAAAGTATATGCAAAATTTTAGAGACTTTATTGTTTGCCTTGATGCCTGGTGACTCATAAACTTATTGCGGAAACATAATGAAGCTCATTTTTGCTTACAGTTGTACAGACATGGAGATAGGACTCCTATTGCGCCTTACACCAACGATCCTTATAAAAATGAATCGTTGTGGCCGGTTCCATTTGGACAATTAACAAATGTAAGATAATTATAATTAACAAATGTAAACATAAATAATTATATGCGAAAATGTTTTTGTTTTAATATAATAGGTATTGTTCTTGGTCTTATCGTTATCTTATCTTATCATACATAAACATATTTTAATCATTTGAAATGCAATACTGTGGAGTTTACTTTGCCAAGTGGCCAATTTGGCATTCTATATAAAGAAACTGAAGAAAATAGACTTATACAATAAGTCAAGTTTTAAATAGATCAGGTATAGCAGATATGAAAAAGAAATTTCACTGATATGAAAATATTAGAATATATTAAACTTATCTTAAGAATTACTTTTCTTGCTGTATATTGATTTCTAAAAGCTTGCGCATTAACTTTATTAATGTTTAACGCTTGGCAAATGTAGATTGGGAAACACCAACATCTACTTCTCGGACGCTGGCTAAGGAAACGATACTCCGGTTTTTTAAACGATATTTACACGCCATATGACATTTACATTCAAAGTACGGACGTAGATCGTACCCTGATGTCAGCCGAGGCGAATCTCGCAGGTCTTTATCCGCCGGTGAAGAATGAAATATGGGACAACAACATCTATTGGATACCGATCCCTGTGCACACTATACCGGCACAGGAAGACTACGTGCTGAAGACGAGCAAGTATTGCCCGCGATACAAATACGAGCTGGAGAAGTTCTTAACATCACCGGAAATGGAAAGCATAAAAAAAAGAAACGCGAAGCTCTTTGCCTACTTAACTGAGCACAGCGGGGACAATATAAATTCGATTAGAGCAGTTGAACATCTATACGATAATTTATATATTGAAGTATGTTGAGATGTTCCCTGTTATCAATTGTGTATACTATTACATATCATAACTTGCTCATTTACTTAGGAAAACATGCGATAAAACTAGCTTTGATTTATTTACAGACATTGTACAACAAAACTCTACCACAGTGGACGAAATCGGTGTTTCCAGAGAAGTTGAAACCTCTCGCTATACTTAGTTTCATGATAGAGGCTTACAACAAGATACTTCAAAGATTAAAAACAGGTATGATCAGTGTATCGATCATTTATTAATAATTTACTTATATTTACATATTCTAATATGTTAACATTTTTTATGTGGAATATTTTTGATATTTTAATACATTAATATTTTTTACGCTTTTAAAGATATTTGTTAAATCTTCTCCATTATACAATCGACATTCAATTTTAAAAACATTAGGTCCACTACTTGGAGAAATGATAGATCACATGGTCAAGAAAGCACAACATACCTTAGAACCTGATAGAAAGATATGGATATACAGTGCTCATGATGAGACCATAGGAAATTTACTTATGACTTTGAACGTATTCGACCCTCACCCTCCACCATACGCTGCTGTGGTTCTTATCGAATTAAGGACAAATTCGAAAAATCAGTATTTTGTGACAGTAAGAATTTTGTTTAACTCATATGTGAAACACTTCATTCAATTTTTTTATTTTAATATTTATCCTTTCTTTGTCATTAGGTTTCTTATAAAAATACGACGGAAGAACCAATTCTTATGACATTACCGGGCTGCGATACGTTATGTCCTTTAATTGAATTTATTAATTTGACGAAAGACGTTGTACCTGAGGATTGGGAAAGAGAATGTCAAATAAGTCGAAATGAAATAAGTTCTAGCGATGTCATTGGTAATTATCGGATTTAACATATCGTATTAAATATTTATCTAATTTTTTTTTTTACATTGTGCAATATTTACATATGTATGCAACGTCAATAATAATGTTTAATAATATTTTGCATGTAATTATTTATTTTAATTAGCATTTTTTATTTATGTTTCAGCAATTCTGACATCATCCATATTAATGCTAGTTTTATTGGTCCTAATAATAATCGGCTTTATATATTGGCGACATAAAAAAGAACATAGACAGTATTATTTTCGCTTAGCATACAATGGCTATAACGATGCCATATAACGGGTATTTGACAAAAATAACTGATATGATGAAAACTGATATGGTATTAAAGAGTACCCAGATAGCCAAACGTGCAAAAGTCACAGCTGAACAGGATGTGATTTCCAGTAGTTTAGATATCGTACTGGTATTGTGCAAGTCAATTGTGTTGTCAGATTTTAGTTACTGCTTCAAATCTGACAGTGCTAGCATTAAACCAAAATTGCGTACTGTAACTTTAACAACGCACGGTGCTGTTACGCGTGTCGGGTTTCTTGCCAAATCCATGTGCTCGTTCTAAGCTTGCACATAGATTTCTCCCATGCGCGATCGCATTAAAAAAACTGCACGCTATAACTTTGAAATTGCATGGCGCTTTTACGCATGACTAGTTTCGTGCAGAAAAATATTCTATATGTCCAATTTTCAAGCAGTGCACAACATCGCACTAGAGGGACACAACGAAGTTCAATTTCTCGTATTTAAAAAAACCACATCAAATAGGATAAAAGGCGTATGATGAGACTTCTCAAATTTTATTCCTTTTTTTTGATAAAATGTCTGCGTTCAGTAGACTCAACACTTGAGTCTGTTAAACGCAACTCATAATGATGAGATGAGTTTCCATAATTGGGTTCCAAGAATGAAAACTAATAAAAATTTTACACATCGTAACAGGATTGTGTGCTTAGCGTGCTGTTCCAAAAAGACAGAATTTGTATTATTCATTGCGCTGCTACAACGTAACTGTGTGTCAGCTTTAAAGTTAACATCGTGCTGGCAATGTGCGGTTAACGTGTTGTTTACATGATTTGTTTCATGTGACTTCACGAATTTCAACACATGATGTCTCACATGAGTGTAATATGCATGCACAGCGTAACATTTCAGAGCTTCATGACTCTGCAACGTATGGTGCCGTATAAATGCTATCTGGGTATAGATTAATTATTTGTTATTAATGCCATAATAAAATTAAGCGGTTTTTTTTAAATTTTGGACAAACTTCCACATATATATGAAAAGCAGACTTTCAAAATGCGTTTTGTCCAAAATTTGTAATTTTCAGAAAACGAGAAAGAAATTCCGCACACAAGAAAATTACGCACTTTACAGAAACCCAGATAACAAAACGTTCCTTGGCATAAGAAAAGAAATAAATGTAATTAGTACAAGTTTTTCCACATTTCTATCAATTGAATGGAAAATGGATCGTCGTCAAACAGTATGCCGCACCGCTACCAGAAGGATGCATCGAATTAACTTTTTCGATTTTAAAAAACGACATAGAATAGAATAAAAGACGCAGCATTAAATGATTTTTCAGTTGTGTTCTAATGAAATAATTTTTCGAAGTGAGCTCCAAAAGCTTTAAGATGAAAGCATAGTACTTTTTTTCAAATGTTTACCGAGTATATAAATGAAATCTGATACTTTAAAATATTATTACGCTTATTGTTACGTTTACCGAAGACTACGATTACATTTCGTCCACGTTCGCAAAGCTCGTTCAGTTAAAATGCCGCCAGATTACTAATAACTTATAAAAGTAAGATTTTAGGTGGAAACTGTTTCCGTCATGGTGCTCTGTGATTTCTAACAACTTATACGATCGGTTTATAAGAGGGCAAGTATTGTCATCAAGTTGCTCATAAGAGTTAGTGGCAATCTAATAGGCAAAATCGGAAGCCGCTTTCTTAAATATTGAAGACAACTTAAGCAAAACAGTTTCAAGCAAATTGACAGCAACTTGCAGACAACTTGCTATCTGAGAAATAACAATGTGCCAATCAGTAGGATGTGAAATATTAAAATTACTAAACAATTGCTAAAAATGTTAAACAAATGCATTTTGTTTGTCTCTTAAAAAACATAATGCATTTCGAAATGTCTTATGTTTTTTCAGCATATAAATTAACGATGAAAAAATGCTTTCTGAACATCTCAGAGTATTATAATATAAGTCTTTCAACACTGAACACTACGCCATCTCTAACTAAAAAAATGAAATTTTGGACAAAATGCATTTTGGAATTCTGCTCTATATATATTTATATATATATATTTATATATATTTGTATATATTTGATATATATAAAATATATATATATATGTGTATTTGACTGCTTAAATTGTACATAATTTTTATCTGTATGTTTTATTTTAAAGGACCTCTTTTATAATGAATGATGTGATTTAATGATTAATCTTCTTTCACTTATCGTGAGGATACTTTTACTGTTTTAAACAGGAACTGTATTTCCTTATCAATCATCATATATACATGTATTATTTGATATGTATAATTTATTATATATATTATACAATTTATTACATCATCAATATTATGCTATACTATTATTACCTATAGGGGAGAGTGATCTAAATCGAACCGTGTTCCAAATAGGACCTTTTTAATTTAAATGAATATGGTTAAGCAGATTTGCGTACTATTTATAATGTAAAGTCCTTATAAGGCACTGAACATATGATAGCAGTTTGACAGTTCTCTATCATAACATTCATAAAATAGACGCAAATATGTTATTTCCGCCAACGCGTGCAAAAATTAAAAAAAAAAAATATTTGTAAATTATTATTTAAAAGGTGTTTATATATAATTGAAAATTTGAAAAGTAATTGATTTAAGATAATTAAAGAGTGTAGAATTAAAAAATATCAAGCATTTTGTGATCACTTTTCCGGTTTATTGTAAAATTTATTCCAAAGTTCGAAAGGATCTGTGTCCAAATTGGACAGTACAGTGAATAACTTATAGGCCTGGTTGTAATACTGGTGATCGGCTGATCAGATCTGGTCCAAGCAATTAAATTAGTAAAATATCATGAGTCATCAGACTTAGTTGAGTTTTATTGATTTCAATTCTAATAATATAAACAGTCAGTAATTTCTTTTTCCGAAAAAAATTTTTATGTTTGACTGTCAAATTGCTCGTTTTTATTCAATACTAAGAAAAATATTTTAAAATTCTATCTAAATGTTTATAAAAATAGGAGTATCCGATTCGGATTAGGGGATGGTCCGATTGGAACTATAGTCCCAAATTTTGGAACTGTAGTTCCAAATTAGACCGGAAAAAGCGTTTTTACATTTTCCATTATAGTTTAACACAGGTGAGAGATACGTCAAAATGGTCTGAAACAAAAATGAAAGAAATTAAATGATCTTTTCAATACCACCTTCGATTTTACGATCGGATTTTATTTACACCTTATAGAGAGCAAAAACTGCAAATAGGTTCGATTTAGACCATTCTCCCCTATTATAGGCATAATATTTCAAATTTTAGCTCATTTTCAAGAAAAGATTTCGAAAAAATGTATTTTTATCTATGTAGAAATCACAGCATTCCCTCGGAAATTTTGATTTGCTCATTCTTAGATGATAACTTATTTGAAATTGAGCAAGATCAAAGTCCGACTATCGTGATAATAACAATTTATAATATACATCACTATTTTAAGAAACAGTAAATTCAAATAGACAAATCAATATTGAAAAATTTTATAAAATTATTTTATTTTATGAGACTACCAAAAAAGACAAGTAATCAGGTACTTTTATAAAACATATGTATTGCTATTTATAATAACGCCTTAAATCATCAAACTTGAAAATGCATATATATCTTGTATAATAAATGTTCAATGTGATTAATCCAACACGAAATATATAATACGCGAAATATACAATGAACAAATTTTGCACCAAAATTTTTATGAGAAACAAAAACTTTTACTTCATAGAATAGCTACACAAAAAACCTACTGTTACAATTGTTTGTTACATGTGATATTGCAGTGATTGTCTAGTCATGATGTATGGAGATTGAACTTTTTGCGAGCTTCGTACAATATGACATAATAATTTTTAAAAGAGAAATACATAGCTAATGCGGAACACTGCCCGTAAACAAATTTTATTTAAATTCGGTCATCTTATTGTCAATGATCGTACAGGTAGCAACGATTGAATTATGATGTAGTATGTTTGTAAAGATATCTATATCTTTTTCTGATTTTTATATATGTATAATGTTAATTGGAATTGCAATTGTACAATTACGGGCTACAAGTTAAAATATGCGAACCATGTTCCTGTTTTAAAATTGATCACCTTATAACTTAGTTAGTGCGCGTCTCGATCGGATCTCGACTTATTTAGTACTTATAAATAAGGGAAAATACATAATGTGCGTATCTCTCATTAAGAATATTTTTCTGAATAGTTTTGTGATATTTTAAACAATAGTGTGATATGTAACCGACGGAAAAACTTTTATCATATTTGCTGCTATTGAAAAAATTGCGGACATTATTTTATATGCAGATTAATAAAAATTAATTCATTCGAAATAATATTTACATTCTTTTGTATATCATGTAACAACTAGGTAATTATGCACGAAAGTTAATACAAAATTTACTTCAATACAACACAATTTTTACATATGTATATACACATCTATATATATATATAATTTACAAAGCAAATGTAAATACATATACAAGTGTGTCAACATTTTTTAAACGATATATCATCATATATATAAAATACTTATTGAGTTATTAAATATGTTGATTACCAAATACGTGATATTGTCATATATACTTTGTTTAAGAGATTTATTTCCTTTCGCGCATAGGAGGCGGTATAAAGCGGACAAGTGGAGATCTATCCTGTATTGTGTTATACGTTTAAGTCCAGGCTTATACGTTTAAGTCCAGGCTTATAAAATTGAGCGGGTGAAATAATCTCGAAACATGTCCACTTTGCCCGCTATGCCGCCCCTATGTGCGAAGGCTACAAATTTCTCGTTGAACAAAGTATAGTTGTGTCTTTTATCAATATTAATACAAATTAATTTTAATTATCTTATCATGTAATGAAAAAAATTACATTTAAAATTTACGATGTTAACGAATTTAACGATGTTTACGATTTAACGATCGAATGAGTGCGATACATCAGGCACTATCAGACACTAAACATTACCTCTTATTTATTTTGTGCAATTGGAAACAGACTCTTGTTTTTATCTTCTTCGTAGAACATACTGTTTACTATATATCCTATGCTGATATACTTGTTAAGACATTACCATGCTGGTGTAGATGAAAAACTGTCACTTTCTTGAATAGTAAACGCTGGATTTGTTCTGCAATATATTTAATATTTAAGGTATTTCAAGATGTTGCTCGGATCTTGAAATAGATAACAATAAATCTAACAATAAATCGAATCGAGGCAACGACTGAATTTCGGTGTAACATTTTTCTTACCTTTGTTATGACAAGTCAGCCTTGTATAAATTCATTTTGAGACTTGTTTGTTAGAAATGTGCATGCAATGAAAATAAGTTTGGTTAATTGTGCTCGTCATACATAAATTTATTTTTAGAAACAAGAAACAAATGAAGAAATGAGGACTGACAGTAGTGGAAGGATAGGAGCACCAACGTTACGTCCCTATAAGCGCATAATATTATTTAATATTTTAAGCATATTCTTAGAATATTAAATGTACAATTAATATTCTAAGAATATGCTTAAAATATTAAATAATATTATGCGCTTATAGGGGTAATATATCATTTAATAACGATGGCGAAGCAAACTTTATAAAGGTAAAAGCACCATTATTTATTAGAAAAATATATCTTTCAGGAATCATACACGTACCATGGGGTTTTATGCTGACATCACGAGAGATGATATAAGCACCTTTTCAATGCAACATTGTTTTCATGTGTTTATGTAATACATAATAGGTCGCATATTGTCTCACACATTCAATTGCATTACTCCAACTAAGCGTTTAACGAGGTTTCTGACGTATTGTGAAAACTATGAATGAATAGAATTCTGTCTGTATCATGAGCATGTATAAAAGGAGTCTATGATATTTTTTGTAATGTATAGTTCTTTCTGCTTAAAGATCACTTATAGTATAAATAATTACACTATTAATAATTATATTACTACTAATAATTATACTATTTATACTAAATAACCATAGAATAAATTAATGAATTAACTAAAAGATAAATACTATAAGCTTATATTCAAGAGAGTGTCTACGAGTATACATAGTATAAAGTAAAAATACAAATGTTATATTGTACGTTTAGAATTTTAAAGCACATGCATTGTGTGATTAGAACTAATTTTTTAACAAAAACAATTAATGAACATAATTAGAATAATAGTCAATGTACATTAGAAGTCTAAAAAAATAATTCGATAAGAATACCTTATAGTAGAAGCACTTGATACACCAAGTCATAATTTATTTGTCTAGATGTCTATCTGTTAGACGCGTGTGAGTATTCAAACGTGTTCTATTATTAGTAGCTAACAGGAAGTCAATTATCTTTTTACAGATGAGATGCAGAAAGTGTAATGCGAGTCACGAATCGATTTACTCATCTTTAGCAACCATTTATCTTAATTCAGCACACAAAACTACATTGTGAAGCAAATTTTTCATTCTCAATCGTTTCTCCATTCACCATATTTTTTTCTCCAATTATAATATAAATCTCGGAACAATATACGGTTATCTGCTACAACAATGACACGATACAAAAATTATACTTTTATCTTTTACGTTTATCTTTTATATTTTTAGTTTATCTGTTATTATATCAAAATTGCATCTTAAAATTATTATTACAAAATTTTAATGATTCAAACTTATTTTCTGGAAAACATTGTTTTTTAAGATGTGTCGTTGCAAGAAATGTGAACATATATTCAAGCAGTCCATAAATACACTTAATTTATCTTCCAAACTTTAAACACTTCTGTTTTAACTAAGCGAGTTGAGATATTTCATGTACCTGTTGTAATTGCGCTTGGTATATGATCGCATTTTCATAACAACAAATTTAACGCGGACGCCACAATACATAAATGTATTTTATTCAAAGTTTACAAAATACATTTCAAGCTATATAAAAAATTTTTATTATACAATTCACATAAAAGCACACAACATATAAAAGAGGCATATACAAAACCACAAAACCACACCAGATAGTTTACATACAAGATTAATCTCGATCAAATATCAAATATTTTGTATATAATAATTAAATAATACATGCAAAAGTACAATTCTAGCTTTTTTATGTTAAAATATTTCGCCGCAAAGATAGATACATGATTAATGCTTGGCGAAATTATGTATTTACTGTATTATATTAGTCACAACTGTGATAAATAATTATAACTAAAATTCTTACCTGGCATAAACTGCAGGATTCGATATTCCAAGCGTCGGACTTACGGGAGTACCGATATATTTAGTAACCAACTAAAATGAAAAAATAGTAAATTAAATAATGGCTTAACGATTGCGTTTTATAAAAAATGAAATGTATTATGTTAAATATAATTATTAAAGGATTGAGAAAAATTATGGCTAAGATATAATTTAGAGTCCAAACAAATAGCATTCGCACGCAATAAAAACAACCAAAAATGTACATACCCAGTTATTACCGAGGGAAGTTGCACCCATGCTCACAGCCATGTGGATGGCCAAGTAAGCGCAGAAAATAAGATACAAAATCGCATATACACACATGACTAAATATATGGCCCAATGATGAGGCAGGTCTTCTTGAACAGTTTGTATCACGAAGTATATATTTATCGTTATTACTAGGATCGACAAAGCAGTCGCCACGATTTTATTCAGTCTACAATACAGATAATACAATGCGGACGTACAGAAGAAAGACAACTTTCAACATGTTAAAAATATTGAAAATTAAAAGATAAAGCTACGTACATTCCGTTTCGAAATTCACCCATAATTTGAGCACTGCTTGTGAAAGCGATTGTTGGTAAGGTGGCAAAAGGTAACTGCAGACTCATTATAGCGTTTAAAATGTCGTTCATGTTGCTCAAGTTGTTCATGTCAGCCAAAAATGCTACCAAGAAGGTAGGAACTATGGCGATTGTTCGGGTGAACAGGACTCGCTTCCATCG
Source organism: Mycetomoellerius zeteki (assembly GCF_001594055.1). Taxonomy (NCBI): domain Eukaryota; kingdom Metazoa; phylum Arthropoda; class Insecta; order Hymenoptera; family Formicidae; genus Mycetomoellerius; species Mycetomoellerius zeteki. The sequence goes on from NW_017257294.1 coordinate 2,434,386, forward strand.
TGCCCATTGCAGATTCAAGAATCCTTCCATCGCGAATTGACCGGCATAAGTGCCCGTCATAGTGGATGATTGACCGGCAGCCAAAATACCGACAGCCCATATGTACATTGCAGCTGCGCCGAAGGAGCAACCGAGGAAGATTCCCCCTTTGTAAGGATCAGCTTCAAACGTCGCATTATTTGGCTGTAGTTTAGAGGAAAGAATATACTCAAAACCATTTGGTTAAGAATTGGCTAAGAAACAGTAGTTTATGCGGTGAAAAGAGTTAAATGTAAAAGATTTAAAAACGCTTCCTTACTGAAAAAAATCACGTCACAAAGTTACATAACGAAATCATGTAATTAAAATAAGTAAATCACATAACGGATTGTTCCAAATCAGTACGTGAATTCTTTAAATCACGTAATTTGAAAAAATCTCATGATATAGAAATAATTTCATCTATCATATGACTTTATTGTTATCGAATTTTAAATAATTAAATGATAGAAGAAAAAAGCAAATCATCGTGTAATTTTTCAAATTATGCGATTTTAAAAGATCACGTACTGATTTGGAACAATTCATTACCTGATTTACATATTTTAGTTACATGATTTCGTTATGTAACTTTGTGACGTGATTTTTTTCAGTAGGGTTACCTGAAAAGTTTCTGTACCGAGAGTATAATTATTCGCTTCGCAAACTTTATACTGTAAAATAAAACAGAAATTAATCCAACTATTTTCTCACTTGAAATTATAATTAGTTTCAATAACTGTACTTACAACATCGTTATTCGTTTTATTATAAAGACCATGAGCAAATACAGCCACGACAAACACGTTAATTAAAAATGAAATAAATAGTGCAATGCAGGCTTCAATGAAGTAATACATGTTGGCATCTTTGATTTTTGCAGGCTGTCTTCTATCAATGTCTCTAGACTAAAAAAATAAATAACATTACATATACATTTATATGCAAAGTATTTCAGGACTTTTGGGATAAATTTCGGGGGGGGGGGGAGGGGGGTAAATCTCTCCAAAAAAATTAACTTTTGTTAAAGAACCTGTGTCCTCCGATATATTTTTAAGAAACTAGGTGTCCAGTCGCGCGTAACAACTAACAATACTAGTTCACGTCCTTTGATTTTTTTTTGCAAAAAGACGACCAAAAAAGCAAAACGCTGCAAAAAAGCAAAAATACTACCGCGTGATTAATTGCGTATCTCATAATGAGTCTGAACAAGGACGCGTAGCTCCTTAAAAATGTATCGGGGAGGACGCAGATTCCTTAACAAAAGTTGATTCCTTTAGTAAAATATATCGTCCTCTGAAGTTTATCTTAGAAATCCTAAAATACCCTGTACATTGAAAAATCAATCGCGCATATCATGTTTATTATTCTTACTTTGACCAAGGCACTGTGAAGGTACAAATTATGCGGCATAATGACCGCGCCGACAATTCCTACAGCTTGGAGTAATACCTTGTTATCGTAATTCATTCCATTGTACCATGGAACAAACATACCTCTTATAACGTCTATTTGAGAAGGCGCGGCAACTACGTACTGAAACATTGAAAGCCATTGTTGAAATTCACATGAGCGACATGATCGTGATATTTTGAAATAAGTCTACCTCATAACCAAAGGTAACTGCCATGATCGAGATGAGAAAACCGAAGAAAAATTCCAATTTCCTCAATCCGTATTTGTCCAAGAATAGAAATGTGAATGTGTCAATTACTGTGATAAGAACGCCACCCCATATAGGAATCCTGAAACGCAACTTTCCTTATCACAAATCTTCTGTATATTTATGTGCGTTGTTTGATTATAAATTAATAATAAAAAAAAAGAAATAAAGATAATCAGAGAAAGATAATATAAATACATGAAAAAAATAAAATGTTTAATAATATTTGCAATCTAAATAAACATAATCTACAAATATACATACGTAGATCACGCAGATTATAATATGTTCTTCTATAATATGTAAAATATTTTTATAACATTTTTTATTCCCAATATATTTTGTATTTAGCTAGAATGATTTTCAGATTTTCGTAAGTAGAGTATTCAATGTCTCTACTGAAGAAGTTAATAAGTTAATTAGCAAACTATGATTTTAAATGTTTCAGATATTCCGAAGAACGTTTTGTATGCGTTAGGTTACGTGTATAAATATTTAGCAATCAGACACTTACGCTGTATTAGATAAGAGATAAAGGGCAATAGCCGTTCCTATTACTTCTTGCATATCACTACCAATAATTGCTATTTCAATCATTAACCATAAAATAAGTCTAGGTACTTTTTTGTATTGTCTGAAACACATCTCTGCCAGATGTAGACCGGTTACTACACCGAGACGCGCGCTGAGCCTTTGCATAACGAGACCTAGGATAGTAGCGCTTAGTAGTACCCATAATAACTGAAAGCGAAAACGTCAACAAGGAACATCATTACCAAAGAAAAGATAATCGAAAATTAACATGATAGTAAAGTAAATAAAAAAAAAACTGATTGCAACAACATTTGTTTTCATTCCAGCAGGTGTACCTTGTATCTTGCTATCACTCCGGATTGTAGATCTGATTCTATGTTGCCAGGATCCAAATAAGCTATGGACATTAAGAAGCCAGGTCCCGTGAAAGCCCATAGTTTTCTAAAGCTAAACCCCGTCTGCAAACAAGAATTACAATCCATTTTGAGAGATTAATTTTGAACGCATTAGTGCATATTGGTGTGTATTAAAGTTGTTTTACACTGATTTAATTTGATAAAAGTGAAGTATAAATACTTTAAATTATAAAATACATACATATTTTACCAAATAGCACAATAAAGTATATAAATGTGAGACAATAAATATACAAGACAGGAGTGAGACAATATTCAAATTTCTAAGTCTGACTATATGGGACGATAATACACTGTTAAAAATAAAATGTTAATTACAATTTAAAGACGTATAGTGGACTTTCTGAGACATGCAAAAATGTTGAAATTAAACATTTATGCAACATAAAAATATTATTAAATAAAATTATGTTAAAATTAACATAAAAAGAAAATGCTGATTTTTACGTCTCAGAAAATCCACTATACGTCTTTAAGTTAGAATTAACATTTTATTTTTAACAGTGTAACCTTAGCGGAAAAGTTTTATGAAAAACTATATAGATTGAGACAAGATCTTATTGAGACAAGAAATTATTAGTTTTTCATAGATGTTCGTAGCGGGACGTAGAGCAACGTTATTTCTTTGAAAAATCTAGAAATCATAAGTCCTCAAACAACTTTACGTTTCACTACGAATATCTACGAAAAATTAAGAATCTTTAAGACAAACAAACCTCACTCTACGTCCCACTACGAAAATCTACGAAAAATTAAGAATTTTTTTAAGATTTTGTCTCAATCTATGTAGTTTTTCTGTATATTTTTTCGTAAATATTTTTTTTCCGTCAAGGAAGTTTCTAAGTGCTTGATCAGTACATTTGTACTTCCTCACATATTTATGTTCTTACTGTCTCGTAATTGTCTCATTCTTATCGGCTTATTTTCTTATCTTGTATACTTATATTTTCTCACCTTCTCACTGCATTGCTCAACAACACACAGGGTACAAAGACCAACTTACATATCCTGTTTCTGGCACCTGCACCCTCTCATCGGCGAAGTAGGTTTGATCATGGCTGGGAGATAGGGAAGTGTTCTCGTTAGGTTTTCCAGTCTCCGACTCGTGCATTCGCTGATGCGGCACTGTTGTGACATCGTCACAGGATTTCACGTCGTAACTATTGTGCATAATGTATCAATATAACACTCTAAAAAAAATGATACCTATGGAGCAAAACTTTCCGTCTGCAGCATACAAAGTTAGATGCTTGAGTGACGAAATTAGAGCGAAAGTAGATTACGATCCTCATAAAACATGCAGATCTGAAAGAAGAAAAAAGAGAAAACGTTAGATAATCGTCAGCGACGTACGGAAATATTTTAATGAAGCAACGGAGCTCTCCTTCGATAACGAACAAAGAAAGAACACAGGTAGAACTGATAAATCTCTAATGAATCTCTGGATCCACGTGAATCGTTGTGTTGAATGTCGGTGACCTGGGACAAAATAAAGTATTTCTTCGGAGTACTTCGACTCACTTTGAAAAAATGGAGCACGCGAGTCAACGAGATTACGGACAGCCAAAGATCACGTTCGGAGCGATGGCATCGATCGACCAAACCGCGAAAAATTTCCAATAGTCGATCACTCACAGTCATTCACTACCCAGCTCGCAGCTGTTGACTGCAGCAACAGCAGTGGAGCAGTGCAACGAATCGGTCGAACGCTACGAACTTGGCCGCGTAATGTGGCAGGTTGGTAATCTTGGAGCGGGGGAAACCCGCCAGGGGCGTAGCGAAGTAAAATCCCGGAGTATACCGAGATCATTGACAAAAAATTCATGTTATTTATTGATAAATCTGTTTTTTATAATTGAATTTTTTTAAAACGTGCTTATACTTAAGCAAACAAATTAAAGAGAAACAAGTACGTTTGTTATCTGATAAAAGGAAAGTTCTAGCGCGGTTCAGTAATAAAAAAGCTTGACGATTAGTTAATCGCCGATTAAGTTAAATTGGTTGGAATCAAAAGAGTGACTTTGAAGAGTGACTTCAATGGATTTAAACAACAATCTTATCAAGAAATAGATATAATATCTGAATATATAAATTAATTTTTGTAAACGGCAAAAAAGACCAGATCGAGTCTTATGATGTGACCGAAAAATTTTCAATAATTTACGTAATAATGTTTTGTTGTTTTACATTGAAAATGACCCGATCGGTGTCGAAACGTTTGTATATGTACGTTTATTAAATATCTTTTATTTATTGATTTATTCTAATTGAGCCATATTAACAATTATTTTTAAAATATTGATTTAATATTACAAATATTAAATAAAAATTAAAAATATATTTTAATATTGTCTACTGCAGATCGAACAAATGTTCTTCTAATGACTCTAACTGCGCTGTGTACATTTCAGAAAAGTCTTCGCCTACGACAAGAAAGGCTGAAGCTGATCGAAGTTCTCCGTACGTCATCACAGCGGGTGGTATCAGTCATTACAAAAGATAAACGTTCTGCTAACGTCGAGAAGTCTGCGCGCGTGCCTTGGTTCACGAAAAGAGACCGTGAGACGATCCTGGGAGATCCCCGGGTTTATCGTCGTCGTATCAAATTGCGCGGAATACGCGCGACGTCCTTCATCCTCTTGTGTCCCTCTCCCGCCCTCTTCATTACAAAATGTCTTTCACGCATATCATAATTTGCACACATTATTATTCTGATATATCGCAAATTCCACGACATTCGACACAGATGCAGTCAGCGGTTGAATGTAACGATGTGATATATAATACGTAATACCGAACGAATATAAACGTAATAAAACAGCTGCAAAAGAAATTAGATTAACGGTGATTATACTGGCATAATTTTTAGAATTATGAGATTTACAAAAAGGAAATTAATTCAATCTTATGTTATGTTAATATCGATAACTAAAGTTAAGAAGATATATATATACATATATGTATGAAAAGTGTTTCACTATAAACTTATCACTGCTGAATTTTTTTTAAAAGAAACAAACTTAACAAGTATAATATTAAATTAAATATTTTGAACTGAACTTCGTGGATATATTTGTGATCGCTTATAAAAATTATGTATATTAGAGAACGAAAGAAAGATTTGTGTATATATATATATAATTTATGTCTAATTATATATAGATATTTTGACGTAACAAAAGTTGTAACGTTTATAACATAAACGCACATATATCGAGTTATTAGTGACCAGAATTAGTTATTATTCTTTTATTTACATTATGAGCAAAAAAGACCTTGAAACATCTTTTAGAAATGCATTTTGGCTAGGAATTTTACTACAATTAGCAGTAAAAGCACTATCTTTAAGTATCCATAAATAAAAATACTGTAATTCAAATATGAAACAAGAAAATAGCAAAATCGAAATGTTCTTCTCGAAGAGAAGAGTCCGAAGCGGTGTCCTTTTAAAAAATATGTGCATTTTATTCGATAATGTGAAGAGATAATGCTTTGCCTGACAATTGCCACGTAACTGATATTTATCGACATTTTAGTATTCCACGATTAGATACTGCAGATGATGAGATTCATTTTTCTAATCTATCTCGCTGCTGGGCACCGAAACTAAAATAGTTTATAAAAACGCTGAGATATGTTATCATCACGTAGAGTAAAGAACGTAATGAAGATAATTTCAATTAGATTACCTTATCCCCGTTACATAGAAATATATATAAGGGAATATTACACAATTAATATAAAAAAACAAATTTTTGAAAATAAGAAAATATATTACATAATTAGTAGAAGAACGAATTTTTCGAAGTATGAAGTGACAGATCGAAGCTTTTAATCGCAATAAAATAATTAAGTGGTGTGATAACACATACGTATGCGATTGCATGCTTTATTAGCCTACTTCTTTGTTTTTGTGTAAAAAGTCAAGAGAAATTACGCTGTTATATCCATAGATACGTAATACGATAAAACAGAAATGCGCGATAATAATGCGCGACAACTTGTTATTTTTACATTGTTAGGTGTTTTCCACGAGAAAATAAAATACGGAATAAAAATGCAATTAAAGCGTAAGTCTAGCTCTTATAATGATCGTTGATTTTTAAATTTAGTATAATGTCAGCAAAAGAGGCTGACAGAAAGAAACAAACGATAAATATAAAAAGCACGATTTTACATAAATCTACAAATTAGTTAACACTAATTTTTATTCTAGAAAAATGTACGAGGGAATTTATGAGAAGGACTATGGAATTATTATTAATTTAAGGAAATAATTTTTTTAATGCAATGGTCTTTTGATACTTCGATGAAATTCCGGTTGACTACATCGATCATCAAATTAATAATATACTGTTATACTGTTACTTATTACTAGCAACTATTATCGAGAATTATAACTGTAGTAATATTATATTGTTATCAAATTTGGATAATATTAACGGTGAATGGATGAAATGATTATTTTTATTAAGTAGTAATTTTACAAGAGCAATAATAATATTTAAGATCCTAATCAACTTAATTGATACTTATCTAATCGTTCGCAACTTGTTTGCTGCAGACACTATTGTTTAGAAATGAAACCGGACAATTATAATTATTCGATTAAAGAGCTATTACAATCGTCAGATAATTAGAAATATATTATGATATAATATATAATAATAATAAATATATAATAAAAATATATATAATAATAATAAAAAAGATCTAAAAAGTATTTAAGTTTCTGCGATGTATATTCAAATTAGAATTTTTATGAATGAATGCAAATTTGTAATGTATATAATATACATTAGAAACTTACATATTCTTTTATGATATATTTGTAATATTAATTTATAAATATTAGAGGAATTTTTCGAAAAGCATATATCCTTTTTTAGTGTAAAAAAATCTTACAAAAAACATTCATTACTTGTTAAAAAAATTGACCAAAATTGTTACACTATACTATTGTTAGTAACCGTTTAATTGAATAATGATTTTAATAATTGGTTACTTTGAAGTAATTGTTTAGCGAAACAATCTGTTTGATAAAAATAACTAAACTCCGGCAGAATTGTATTAAAACAAGATTTGATATACTTATATGTAACTCGTTATTCATAATCTTTTTAATCCTTCTGTGTGTTAAAAAACAATAAATTAATAATTTTCCTCATATTAACCAAATACAAACGTTATCTTGGCAAGATAATTACCAATTACATTAATCAAAGTCGAAATCATCCTTTAAAAACGTTTATGATGAAAGATCTTTCATTTCTGATTTTAATTTTTATCGATTTTCAGTAATTCGCTGGACAGATCTATTAGTAGCGTTCGATTTTTTACTTTACGACATTGTAACAATAATAATGAAAAATCTTTGACTCTGTGTGATTCATCTGGGTAATCCCGGAAACAAGGAAATCTCGAATGAAGGAAATATATTCGGAATATATTGACTGACGGAAAATAATTATATTTTGTATATTGTGTCTTGAAATAGCTTCTTTTGCAGACATTTAAACTTGACACTTTTTGTTATCTGTTTCTCGCTTTTTTTATCTCTTGCCTTTTTTCTTATTTGCAATCGTTTTGTTAACAATCTTGTTTCGCACATGTTTCTTCGAGTGCTTCTTGTCTTTTTCGAAGATTATTAATTAACTTTTAACTCGGGCGACAGAAATAAAGGAAGATTAAGATAAGAATTGTAAAAAAATAAGAGACAAAACGCTGTAAAAAGCTATGAGGAACAGGAAACGAAGAGGAATATTATAGAGATTAAACTTTGAAGTGTTTCCATACATTATTATATCTGCACTCATTTGCTAGAATACCTAACTTAAAATAATTTAAATTATCTTGTTTAGTTGCTCGAGAAAAAAGAGAACGGAAACATAAAAACAAAAAGAGAAAATATGCTTTAAAAATATATATTGTATTTCTCTATATAATTAATCATTACATCAAGATTGATTCTCAAAATTAATATAAAATTTTAATAATTCGAAACACATTCAAACTCATTTTCTGGAAAACTTTGTTTTTTTAATTGTGTCAAATGATCATATTATATATATTTACATAACTGATAAACAAAACAAGTTACAAGATTCCAAGAAGTTCTTCTGAAGTTAAATTGTTTCCCTCTAACAATAAGTTACAAACGGAATAAACAGAGTTATAAAAGTCAAAAATTCTACGCGTGCATGAATAATTTATTTATTATGAAAGTATCATCATAAATGTTTATTCAGCTGCAGATAACATATTAGCGTTTGACAACCTTATAACGTTGTAGATAGCTTCAAAGAAAATAAAACTAAGATAATAAGTCGAGCGGATATTAATCATCGTTACGCCTTGATGTTAGAAGGGACCGTGGAGATGACTCCTGTTAGTTCCTGCTCTTTAAAATCTCGACAATGCTCGTGAATGCGTCATCCACCTCACGCATTCTCTCCTACCCCGCCCGACCAAACTGGTCCAAACTCTCACCGGCGCGGGAGGCAGATACCGCACGTAGTCATCGCGTGTATCCGCCGTGATTTTTCGTGGTACTCTCACTGTGGTACTCGCGAGCGTCCGGACGGCTCGATACTCGGGGAAAGTACTTCGCGAAGAGGAGAAAAGGACTTCGGGAAAGTCGTAGAAGTTTGGGGAACCGTCATTGACGGCGCATTCATTCACGCTCGCGAGACAAGACCTATCAGGCCGATTTCCAGGTCACCAAGGGTGTGGTGCGAAGATAACGCGCGACTCCGTCACGCGCCGATAAGGGGATCCCTTGAGTCGCGTTCGTGCCTTGATCGAGAGTGAAGGTGACTCGGCCTGAAGTAAAAAAAAAAAAGAAAAGATTATTCTTCTGATCTCCGTGGAGAGGATCCTCGACGAGTCAAGTACGTATATCCTTCGGTAGATCGTATGCCTATCCTCGACAAAGGATAAGTGTAATTGAAGCGACAATGATAGTCCGGCGACGTCTCGTGAGTCACGAGAGTCGTGTCTGTTTTTTCCCTTTCAGTCGCACCTTCACTCACTCTCTCTCTCTCTCTCTCTCTCTCTCTCCCCCTCTCTCTTTCTCTTCTCCGGGCTTCCTCTCTTTCTCTAGACTAGGACAGACCACTGGATCTTCTCTCTCTCTCTCTCACTCTCTCGAGTGTAGAAAGTGCGAACGTCGTGCTCGAAGTGCTCGTGCAAGCTCCAGGCTACAGGGTCGTTGCCATTACGCGACTGCTTCTGCTGTCAAAGTCAAAGCTGGTCAAACCCGTAGTTCGATCGAATCCGAATGGCTCCCGTTTGATTTTTACAAGCCACCTCACACCGAGGATACTGCAGTTCGTGTTCGAACCTCCTGGGACTGGTGACTCAGGTAAGGTCGACGACAAAAGCGGCGTGGAGAAACCGAAAACAGATGAGGTCAATTCTAGATTTTGAAATGTAAAAATTTTTTTAAATAAACAAATTTAGGTGTTGACCGTGAATATTCTAGTACATTCGCTCACTTTTGTGATTTTCATCCCGTTCCAAGATACAGAATCGACCTCCAGATCTCAAATAAACTTAACCTATCGTTGTCGCAAAAGGTTATCTGATAATTTAGGTCAAAGTAGAATTGTTTTGTGTTATTGAGTTTCTTTGTGCTATATTGTCCAAAGGAAGGATAGGAAGCACTCATTTTCCTTCAACCGAGAGACATTAAAAAAAAAAAGAAGGATGGCGAACCTGGGCAATCTGGAGCAGCAGATCTCGAGCCTGCAGATCGGCGATGAGGCGGCCAAGGGTACCGCCAAGCCCGGCAAGAAGGTTGGACCTGCGGTGCCGCCGAAGCCGAAGAAGTCTCAACCTCAGGTGAATCCTAATCTCCTAAATGTAAAATCATATTTGTCTCTACTCGTCATACATACTAACAAGAGTTTCCCCATTCGTACGCATCCCCAAACATGGATGCAAAAATGGTAACGAGATCCTTATATTCGAGCAACGAGGACCATCCACGAAAACTCTAACTAATGACCTATTTGTTTCAGATACCGCAAAGTTATACCATAAAGACTCCGCCTGTGCCATCGTACAGTACGGTCCTTAACAATATGTCCAGCGACAAAACCTCGAACTTGTACATGAACGCACCTTCGCCGTATGGCCCGCTGGATATAAAGAATGACTTTTCGCAGATAACACCTGCGAACGGTAAGGAGGCGTCGAAGATTTATCAGAACAATGACAATTTGTACACTCATCAGCCAGAGGAGAAGTTCGAGCCGAAGTACAGATACGACGAGAAGAATTATTACTCCAATATAGGGAATATGCCGGCACCTCAGGTACCTGTGGCGGATGATCGCGCGAACAGGGCGACTAGAAACGCAGTGTACAGCAATATAGAACCACCAGTAGGCTCCACATACGAGTACGTCCCATACGAAATGAATAAGGAAATTATATATAGCAACATTCAGTGGAATCCTAAAACGGAGAATACATATTGTAACGTTCCTGCACATGGGGCTGGTAAGAATCTTTCTAATAGCGAATTTGGTCACTTACATTACACTTGATTAGTGCATCTTAAAAGCGAATATATATGAAATTAGCAAAGTTAAATGTAGAAGCTTATATAAATATTTTAAATGATTAAATGCCTAAAAATGATATTGTTAATAAAATGTCACGTTATTTAAGACAAAACACGATATACATATTTCGTTATTTCATTATCAAAATCATATTATGCCATTGCATTTAGATACTTTATACAAAGCAGCCTTTAGTGTGTACTAATACAGTGTAGTGCGAGTAACTGAATTCATCATAAATCTGAATAAAAAAATGCTAAATGAATTCTTAGTGAATCATATATGGAAAGAACGATTTTGCTGAAGTATTTAAAAATTTAGCTATATATAAACCTGAAAATAATTATGCAGGACGCTTAAGCATAATAAGCAATGCTGCAAAAATTGTAAATTGATAAAAAAGTGTCTGAACCTCTTTGAGGAGTTGAAAATAAGATCCTGTTTTACAGCCATCTTTTGGTAAATCAGTGGAGTATTTCGATCTTTTTGCTTGCAGACGATTTGCCACCACCACCGGAGCCGTCAGAGTACGTTTCCTGCGTACCCGGGAATTCGTTTCCACCGCCGCCAGACGAGCTGCCTCCGCCACCGAGTCCCGTCTCGTCGAGTTACAGCGAGTTGAGACGTGCTACTTACCAGACCGATTTTCCATCCGGCAACTATCCTGCTGATATCTATGGTCCGAGTTCTCAGTCCAGCTCAACGTACGAATCCATATATGAGCCGATTAATCCCAGACCACCGTCGCAATTGTCATGTAACTATTCCATGTACTCCGGTTACGGATCAGCTACGTCTACTCAGCCGCAGGGCAAAGTGTCCCCCGTTAAAGAAGTAAGTCTCGAAATTCTATACTGTATGTAAAATTTATTGAAATGCTTTTAGTTGTTGAAATGTAAAAATGAAAAAATAGACTTCACACTTGCATGTTTAATTCGATTATTATATCTAAAGTAATTATATCTCATTGCAAATTGTTTTATTTATTTGTAATAAGACAGAAAGAAGAAAGTGTAATTTAATTTAAAAAATTAGATTAATTTTGACAATTATTGATTACAATTATAAAGTAATTGAACACAATTGTAAAGTAGTATGTGTATCTGAAATTAAACGATTGATTTTATCTACAGGTCGACGTTCTTACGGATCTGTTAGTTCAAGGAATGGAGGATAATAATGAAGACAGTGATATATATGGCATCTGTGCGCAATGCGGGCGCAAAGTAGAGGGAGAAGGAACCGGATGCTCGGCGATGGATAAAGTCTTTCACATAAATTGTTTCTGCTGCTTCATATGCAAGGTCAATTTACAAGGAAAACCTTTCTACTCGTTGGAAGGTAAACCTTATTGCGAGGAGGACTATCTCAATACTCTGGAAAAGTGCTGCGTTTGCACCAGACCGATACTGGATCGAATATTGAGAGCTACTGGCAAACCATATCATCCTTCGTGCTTCACCTGCGTTGTCTGTGGACAAAGTCTCGATGGTATACCGTTCACTGTGGATGCTACGAATCAAATACACTGCATTCAGTGTTTCCACAAGTGAGTTTACCCCGATTTCTTTTGTTTGCTTCTTCGATTATTATTCAATTCTGGTTAACTAATTCACATTCTTACATTTGCAGAAAATTTGCTCCGCGTTGCTGCGTCTGTAAGCTGCCTATAATGCCCGAGCCTGGTCAGGACGAGACCATACGAGTGGTAGCACTAGATCGCAGTTTCCACATTCAATGCTATAAGTGCGAAGATTGTGGATTAGTATTGTCATCCGATTCGGAGGGACATGGCTGCTATCCCCTGGACGATCACATTTTGTGTAAAAGTTGCAATGCTACCCGTGTCCAAGCCTTAACGTCTCATATGACGACCGAATTATAAATATATAGACGCGACAAGCTTATATAATTTGTTGAAACTTCGGGAATACGAATGAAATGTTAAATCAAGTATCGTTGTGATTAACTGTAGCGAAATAAGTACCGCTATATACACGGTATTATCGGTGTTATCAGATCTAAACCGCGCAACGCCATGCACACAAAAGCCGAGCGCACACGTACGTCGCTTGGCTTTTGTGTGCGTGGCGTTGCGCAGCTCGGATCTGGTAACACTGGGTATTATAGGTCCTTTTTTATGCGTACATGATTTTTCTATTCCGCTATTATTCACACCTTATATATTCAAAACCGATATTTGCTATCCCATTATATTAACGAAGAATCATTTTTTAACATTTTATCTATTAGCAGACTAAGGAAATTATGCTGTCCATATTTGGATCTTTTTTGGCACGAAAAGGAAACAATTGTCAATGATTATTTATATTCTATTAATCTTTAACAGTTAGAGGATCAATGCAATAGAATTCCGCCACTGCCATGACTGAAGCATTTTCTCCGTACATTATGAAACAATGTTGGCAAATTAATAGTAGATATAAGTTTGACGTCCGAGGTAATTTTCCTGCAGATGTGATTATCATTGTGATTCTAGTAAAGTATTCGATGTATCGTAAAGTATTTAACGTGTAGTTTATCGTCGACAGGAATACCGCTTCGATCCATTTATTTAGAGATTATTTAGAGATTAGATTTTAGATTCGGGAAATAGGATTATTATTGACAATATCGGTATACCGGCGAGAAAGCGTGCCATTTCTTCTTGTAAACGTATCTGTTAAACCAGTTAAACAGATCCTTGCAAGACTATCGAGAAAGGAAAGATAAACGCTCAATCCCAAACACCTTACAATGCGATTAATTCCCGAACTTTTTCGCATGGGTAAGACATTACATCGAGGAGAGACTTGTATGATCTCTGTATTATAGTATCAATAAAAATACAGTTTGTTATTTATGGCCAAAGAGTAACACTTCGTTTTTGCCGACCGTTCTTGCCCATCCGATGATTTTCACTACGCATGTAGACACTGCACTTTTAGCCTGCACTTACCGAATGACATCGGTTATGATCGAGCTTTTTATGTTTCACTATTTTAATGAAAGTTGCTATTAATATATATTGTTATATTACTATTGTGATTGTTATTAATAGTTATACACGATGGCTCAAACTAACGTACTTCCTTCCAGTTACAGATTTTCTCAAGAATTCGAAGTTTCTTTCTTAGCAAAAAATTCAATTGCGAGCACGCAGTTTTTTTTACAATTTGTAATATTTAACATTACCTATATTGTTATTTTGTCAGAGCTGCTTGAAATTAAATAAAGGATAAGAGTTTTTCAAGAGATAAAGTTAGATCCTTATTTCTCCGAAAATTAAAATAAAATTTTTATTTCGGTAACTATTAGAATATTTTTGCTGTTGAAAAGCCAATTTCAAATTTACGAGAAAAACTGTAGCCGAAACGAAGTCCGCGATTATACAACCTGTAGACATATGGTGTGTGTACATATACATAATTATACACACACACACACCAGATGTATATATGTACACATTAATATATAATTAATTATTATAATTGCAGAAGAAATTTACAGCAGATTCATTCTATATCATCTCTTTACTAATTTTTTTTCTCTATGATTTTCATGCACAGATGTTTGTCTTTTATTATTATTAACATCTCTTTTTAGATATTTGCATCTCTTTTTTTATATGCGTAACATATTTTTTATTACCATAGAGTACTTAAATCTTATATAATTTTTGTGATATATATATATATATATTATATATAACCGTTATGCCATTTTGTATAATTTATGTTTATTAATACATAAATTTGTCTCACCGGCACACGTGAATCGTGGAACGCGTCCTTCTATGTTTCTTCTCGGTGAAATTAACAATACTACCGATTCTATACTTATCTACACGGAGGTATATCAAATTATAATTCCACGATGGATACATTGTGCATCAATGTATTTGGCGACAGTGCGAATCTAGAAATAATTCAGCTCATCTAGAAATAATTCGGGTAAGCCGCAAAGCATTTGAAATTGTCGTCCACAGTAAACAAATATAACAAATACTTATTATCATCCGATGTATCCAATGTGCAAATAATCTTGTCGTCGACTCGCGGGAAATGTCTCACGTTAATAATACCTTGCATTAAGTCGCGGTATTTATTGCGGAGCAACGTGGCTCCGCTGTGAGATAATAAATTAACACAGATTGTCACGAAATTCGCACGCTTATCAAATCTCGTCCGGCAATTTTCGCAAATGCGCGGTCGGAAATCAGGACGAAATTCCACGATCCGAAATGCACTCTTTGCTGCGTATGATACATTCGTAAATCCTATACTCTTTACTACACATAGCTCTGGTGTCTATCTTAGACTCCTCTGTTTTTCTTTTTATCCTCTTTAGATTAAAACTATAATATATTTTATGTAATATATATTTTATCATATTTTCTTTAATCAAGTACAGCACCATTCTACGTTAAATTTAGTACAGGTTCTTAATACTCGGTTTTAATCTAACAATATTCGTTCGATTTGTTAGCTTTGTTGTACCAAAGTCAACATAGAATTGCACTTTTTTTTAAATAATTATCGCTCTCTCTTTTTCTCTCTCTTTCTCTCTTAAATAGATACACGTAATTTACACACACACACACACGCACGCGTGCGCGCGTGTGTATGAAATTGCGTGTGCCCGTATGAGTAGATACACGAGCCATACTACTCACATGTAAATCTGTACTTGCACGCAATAAATCACAGCCACCTATCCAAATTCGCGCGCGAGCACAAATACATACGACTAAATAACGCATATCTTTTTTCGCATTTACATCCTAGATATCTTCGGTATATGTTTTATCATCTCGCTATGACTTATATATACATATATATATATATAATTATATATATGTATATATATTACGTGTATATGTGCATATCGATACACGCGTACGTGCGTGTGCGTACTTATATAGAAACGTATGCACTCACATTACGGATATGTACACATACACATATTGCTACACATACGAGGATGTCCTCTTTCGCGTTTTGTCTATACGTAGTACTAAAGTGCCATAATAAGCTGCATTCTCTTTCACTCTCTTTCTCTCTATTTCCTCTCCCTCTACTTGTGACACTCATTCACACGATTCGCACACTCGCAACACTTCTTCATTCATTCCTCCTCCTCTCTCTCATCGACATGACGTGACATGACTCGTTTGCTACATTTTAACCGATAGCTCTCTCGTTACGCAGTTACTCTCTCGTATTCGCCGGACCCGCTTACAGCAGCATCATACTTTCACACTTCCGAATTCGCTAGGGCTATAGTTGGGCGCACTAGCATCACACGTGCCCATAAATCAATAAATAAATAGAGGAACAACATTCTTCAAACATCTCTTTTTTTTCTTATATAACAACATTAGAGGCTCTCGGAGAACGTAACGCAACAAATGTTCAACAATACAATCACGAAAACAAATAGAAGGCACTCTTGCTTTTCTTTTTTCTCAATAAATTAATCTCCTTGTGTTATAACAACTCACTCTCAGATATTATCTCTACGGCTTCTCCTAGGCCTTGTCTGTCGCGTTCGCATTTAGCTACCTACTTATACGACGTTCGGATGTCGCTGAAATTCAGATAACACGCGCCACGACAATCACATGACGGCGCTACAAATCTCATCTTTCTTACTTTCTCTCTCTCTCTCTCTCTCTCTCTCTCTCTCTCGAATGGACAATCATAGCTACGGTATGCGAGATACGAGATAACAAATTTGTTTCACATTTACAAGTAAAAGAAATCCACCTTCGTAACAATTAGGTAGAATATTATTTAACCTTTAATATTATAATAATTTAATTATTGTTATTTGCTTGGAAGCTCACAGCCGACACATTTTTTTTTAATTCATTATTATTATTTCTCTCTTCTTTTAATATCTTATCTTATTTTCACTTGGGTATACGGGGCGCTCATCTTTCGTACTTGTGTGGGTCTCGGTTATTATTTTTTTTTCCCCTCGGTATTTAACAGCTACAACATGTACAACATTTAGCGCGGAAATTTTTCAACGAAAGGCATAACGGAATCCAGTTGTTAGTCCGCTTCTACATTCGAAATACGCGGTGAAATATAGATTCACGGTTACTCTAACGAGAGAGAGAAACTATAAGTACGGATAATACCCCCGTGGTCTACGGGGAATAGAAAACGAAAAATCATGGAGATGTGGCAGTGCCTTGAGCAACCGTTTATGAAATCAACCCTATCTCGCCTCCCTGTTACCCTTCTGCTTTGTTTTTCATCATCTTTTTTTTTTGTTTTTGAACACATGACAACACATCGTCTTTGTACGATAACAACGTTATTTTCTCCTTTTTTTTTTCTTTCGGTTCTATCTTTGCTAACTAATCTAGCCTTGCTCGCGAGATTCATGGTTTGTCGAGCCTATCACGCATATAACATTGGATATATTGTAATAGATATATATATATGTATATTATATAACGTAGATATATATATATGTAAATGACGTATCGTACGTATAATATATATCTGTGTGTATACGGGTTTTTGTGTGTATGCGTTAAGATAGAAGTTTTATCTTTGTTAATTCTTTGCTACAGTAGAGAAAAAGGTAGTTGTATCTAGAACAATTAGTTTCTTCCTAGATACGTCTACCTTCTTCTTTCCCTCCACACATATAATTAATAATATATCGTTCTTTGCACGTGTTCATATGATAAATCCTTCATTTATATGAATTCCTGCTCGACCGATCAGCGAACCATGATGATCGAACTGGGAAAGATTTCATTTCTACAGAATGTCTTTAGCATGTCGAGTCTGAGATCACCAGAGAAAGTATACCGTAGCATGTGTATATATTTATATATATGTCTATATATAAATATTTATGAGTGTGTATTTATGTATGTATATGTCGCGTGTCTTGATTTCCGTACTGTTTTTCACAGTTTGCAGCCGTCGTCTTAGGTCGCACGTGGTCTCTCTCGACTTTTATAAGATAAATATTTACTCTTATTACGAAGACAACAAAGAGGGCAAAGAGAACAAAGAAAGGAGGATAGGAAGTGTCTACAGAGTCAGCGCCTGCATCTGATGGCACGTGTCGCTCAGCTGATTCTGATCACCAGCTGCCGGATGGCCAGCCGTCCGCGGTGTACCGGGTGGCGTTATCGGTAATCTTCCAGGACCGTCGCCGGCGCCTCCCAGAGCATCGTCGGCGAGTTTGCTCGCCACCGCTGTGGCCGTAGTCTGCATTATACCGTTCATCTTATACTTGGACTGTCGCAGCATCGTAGTCTGCGAGCCAGTGGTGCTTGAATATTTGTCGGACGGCTTCCGGTTGGTGGACGATAGCGCCTGGCCGACGGAGTATCGGCTGCGTTGATTGCCAGCGGACTGCTGTTGCTGCTGTTGTGTTTGGGACAGGGGCATGGAAGATGGCTGATAACGGTTCTGAGCCGGAGCATAAAACTGGACCTGAAGAGTGGGCGGGGAGAGAGTTGGAAGAGGCCGTGTCATGGGTGAGTACGGAGCTGGCGGTGGGCTCGCCGGCTTCTCCTGGGTGTTGGACGCGTCCGCGTTTATCCGCTCGGATGGAGACAGGCGAGATGACAGCGTCGTCGATGTGCTCGTGACGACGACGGCGCTGTCCGTCTGAACCGTGTCGTTATTAGGCCGACCGTTGTCGTTTCCGTGTACGTCCAACCGGGCGGCGTTTCCTCTGTAGTTGTTGTTATTGTTGTTACTCGAGAGACAATTCTTACGACCCGAGCCATAACCACCGGTCATCGGTTTGTTGATCTCGTAATACTGATCGTCGCCACAGTGCCTCGCGCGTCCGTTCGTCGTATACGAGTAGTTGGACGTAGTGTGATTGATCTTGTGCGCAGCCTGATTCGAAGCGTAGCCGCCGCCGGACCTGAGGATCGCCGACGAGCCCACGTTCGATCCAGCCGTTCTTCTATTGTATTGTACCGGCAATCGCGACGACACCGGTATTGTCGAATATTTGTGCGACCCGTCCGCCGCGTTCCCGCTACATTTATTGTGTGACTGTGTACCGCCGTGTGTGTTCTGCGACTTGACGTGTGTATTGTGGTGTGCCAACGGGTAGCCATAATTCTGTCCCCCCTGGCCGCGTAAATTGTTACCCTGACCGCTCGAGTACTTATTGCAATCTCTGGAATTGTGGCCGTACGTCTTCGCGTTGCTGTTATCGTAACCGGACTGATGCGGCGAAGGTGAGAACGGTGTCGGCAGAAGACTAGCGGTACCAGACGCGTTGTGATGTGTGTATGGTGGTGGCGGGTGTGTGTGCGGAATGTATACGGTTGGGTGATAGAGGATGCGACAGTGCATCGGACTGGTAGTGCAGTCCTCGCTGTCGTTTTGCGCGCTGTGCGGCGTGTGTATCGTGATCGGATGGTAATTAGTATGGTAACGACCGGACATAGGGAATTTGACGGGCATTAGGGGCAGCAGAGATGTTGCCGGTGAGCCTGAAGCAGCCTGTTGCACTTCGCTGTGCGGTTGCTCCGAGTGGCTTGGCGTCGGACGTGAATCCTACGATTTTATTTTATAGAATAATACTTGCCTAATTCAATACATTGAATGAAACGTGCATTTAACAATAAATACATTTACAGCGATTTGTTATAATTGATCTCGCAAACGAGTATAATCCTGATCTCAGTGTGATAAATAAATCTTCATCGCGATCAATGTTTCATTAATAATGATTACTAATGCATGCATTACTGTTTTAGAAATAAGAATGACAACTCAATAGCGAGCAGCTATATTCTCGTGGAATTTGGAAGCGGCGCCAAAGACACATTACGGAGACAGATCGCTAAACGCATTAGTCGAGAAGATATCGATTGCAGTTAGATAAGAGAGAAACTTACCTCTTGTGGAGCAGCCTGACTATCAGACATAGAGGTTTGCTGGCACGAAGTAGCATCCGTAGCGTACAACAACAGCTGCTGCTCGGTCAGTCCCATAGATGCGTGCGGCGGCGGCGCGGGATGCGGGCCAGCCGCAAAAGGATAGTACAGATGATCCACCTGTGCCGGGGGAGGAGGACCCGTTGGTACAGGTGGATGATGATGTGGAGCAGGCGCGGCAGGAGCGTAAAAGTGCGTCGGATGAGGTGGTGGGAGAGGTGGCGGTGGGCCCGTCGGCGGACTGGTAGCTCCTGTACCGTTATTACCGCTACTGCCAGAACTGTTGCCACCTCCACCACCATTCGTATTGCTTGGCGAACTGCTAGTAGTAGCGTACAAGTACTGAGGTGCTCCGGCGGCCGCTCCTGCGTAGTACGGTTCGTACTGTAGACAGAAACGGGAAAACCTTTAGATATTCGTCATTGTGAAACGCACTTTGCACATGAATACCGAGTATCTCACATAGAGTCACATCTATGACAGCCGTTCTCGTAAATGTTGGCCAATCCTTTATTGAGTTTCATTTCTTTATTCTAATCCCCTTTTTAACGTATGTCAACAAGCAAAATAGAAATGTGCTTCAATAATCCCATCTATTATTTATCCAGCAAGACAATATACACGACGTATATATAAATCTTTGCAAATGCTATATATATAGCATTTATAAAAATATATATATTTAATTTTCGTATAAGCTATATTATCATATCGATAGAAATAGTATAAAATGGGAAATTAATTCGTTATTCATATGCAAATGTCGTAATCGTTACGACGATTTAATACGGTTATCATTTTTATACACGTTTTTCTATTTTAATCTAAAGAAATAACAATGTGCGTTGATTGAATCGTAATTAACTAACATTTACAAGAACAGTTTTATTGTAATGATAGTGACAAATCAATAAATGTAACCATATAAAAGTTAAGCGAAGATAATTAAAAGATATCTCAATTCGTATTGCTTCCATGTCAAATAACGATGTGTCATTTCCTAGATCATTCCAAGTTAGAAAAGATCGTAATATGCTTAAAAAACTAGTCAAACAATCAATTATTATAATGGTGAAGCGTTAATCGTTACAAAGCGTAACTATCTGCAATTTATCAAGGCAAAGTAAACTATTTTACTTCATTTGCATCTCATGTACATAAGAAAGAAGAGATCGTTCTAAACCCACATTACATACATGCCTATAATAATTTCATTGTCAATATCTATAAAGATTTTCATGTATTTCTTTTCTTCTAAGCGTAGAGTTTCAGAGAGTTCGAGAGAAATTGCCTGTTAAAATAATATTACATAATAACATTTAAATAACGCGTTTCGCATGCAAAACGATTGCGTGTAATTCGGAATCGCGGCTGCACTTGTAAGTGCAACTCGTGTCATTCTAGAAAAGTGAAACGAGTAATACGAGAAACGAAACAAACAACCATGCTGAATAGATAATCGACAAGCACCTTGACATTTCTATCATAACATTTAATCACAATATATCATTAACAGTGATAAAAATTAAAACAAGTTGGAAAAAGGAAAAGAGAAAGGGAATAAAACAAAAAGAGCAAAAGAGAGAGATAAGGAATTAAAGGCCATATAAATAGATTTGAGATATGTTTAAACGCTACTGAAACTGATACATTACTATTTATCTTTCTTTTTATTGCTATAACTTTACTTCAAATGATTGCAAAGATGATTAATATGTGTTTATCATTTTGACATGATTAAAAACACCGTTATCCTATTATCGATATCGTTATAACCGTTTCACTGGGAATTATTATTATGATTCACATTCACCATGTCACCTTTATCTTCTATTTTATTTATCTTCTATTTATTTTTATATAGTGATTAATTTATCACATTTATTATATTTATTATTATATTTATAACTACTTATAGTTAGTTATTATTTTATATAGATATATTCTACTGTCTGCTTTATATAGCTATATAAAGAATTATATTTAACTATCGATTATATCATATATTATTTAATTTTTTCTATTTGTCATATATTCATACGTGTTTGTAAATGTGCGCTCTTAATTTTCGTTATACATTTAGATTTAATATTGTGATTACGGGAAAATGTGAATGTCAAAGATTAATATGAGCCGATGAGTACAAGGTCGTGAAACGAAAAAGACGATGAAGAGCATGCATCAACAGGCCATGCATCGACAGACTGGGAAAAGGGGATGAAAGAAAAGTAAACTGCTCAAAAAGAGCAACATGCTAGTCGTTTAGCTTAGACCTTATACCTTTAGACCTCAATACTGTATAGCGTCGAGAAGGACGTAAGTAGGCATTTGCTGAGGGTTGGGTAGAAACGCCGGTGGTATGGCTTCTCCCATCAGACCGTTTGTCTGTCAAACCGTAACCGATATGTACCGTTTAATAAAAATACAAATACAGACAAAGACGATCAGGATCTTATGCTAGGATCTATATGTACGTGTGAGGGAAACCCACGAGCATCTAAACGGAGAATCGAAGATGTAGAAGTATGAAAAAAATTGGTCAGGACAATGATCGATATTATTTTACGTACCGGCATAGGAGAATATTGATATTGTTGTGGCATATACAATGATGGGGCCGGACATGGATACATCACAGGAGCGAACGTTTGATGTCCGGTGGCGGCTTGAGGCCCTGAGCATGTAATTTAAGTGAAAATTAATAAATTAAAATTACACCCTGTTGTAAAATGAACGAATAATTATGAAATAAAATGAATAAATGATTAGCGTGACCACATCTTGATCTAGTGCAAGACTTTATAAGACTGTATTTGTATTTACAGGAGGAACTCGTAACAAAATTCGATCTCTCAAATATTTTGCTTGAGTATATCGACAAAAATTCGTAGAATTTTTGTTTTGTTGCAACCATTTCTAGACTGTAAGATCATATATATGAACGAATAATGCTTACCAAACACTCCTGTGGCTTGATAAATCGTTCCTGGATCCGTAGGTGGAGCGATGGAAGTCGCTGGTGCGGCAGCTGCCGTGTTATAGAATGTCATACCATTCTGATAAGCGAGACCCATACCTATACAGGCAAAGGAGTAGAGAAATTAGAAACGTGATCTCTGCACTCTTCAATCGTCCGTAATATTGTTGCATGAAAAATATATGCAAAGTATCTCGAAGTTCCCTGTGAATTGCAATAAAACAGGATCAGTTTCAAATAAAATTTTGTAATCAGCTATGTAAACATTCCTAAACAAAATACGCTGTCAAATCAGAAAATTTTATAGAATTTTCTTAAAAATCTATCCTTAATATTAAGTTTTGTTCCTTTAATACAACACGTTATTACAAAAATATTCTTGCATATTTATTACTAATTACGAGTGTGAAAAAAAATAAAATTTTAAGTGGAAGAATATCTTGTAACAAACACAAATAGTCAAAACTATAAATATCTAAATTACAAATTCAAAATAACTTGGCACAACAAGATACTGTGTCCATTGGAGAAAAGAGCGTCAAGTAATATAAACTGATTTTAAACCGTAGTAAATGTGATTCAAGGTGTCGGAAATCCATAATCAAGAAGACGAAGAAAAAGAGTTACATACCGTTCGCATAATAGTAAGTACTTGTAGGCACGGAAGGAGGCGAACCGGTACTACCGTCAAAGGATCTGGAGAAGGGCTGCTTCTTGATTGCGGGCGCTATGTTGAGTTTCCTCTCTCTCAAGACGATGCATTCAGCCTGGAACAAACGAAAGCGGTGAATAAAGGAACGGACCGACGTTTCGATTGTTTATCGAAGAGACATCGTCATCAATTACAAACCTCTTGTTGAAGCCGCTTGGCCTCCTCCTCCGTTTCGAAGGTGACGAAACCGTAACCCTTCGACACGCCAGCGCGGTCCGATATAATTTTCGTGGCCTTGACATTGCCATAGGCCGAGAAAACCTGAGCTAGCTCCGCTTCGCTGGTGCTGGCCGAGATGCCACCTACGAAAATACGGTTCGGTACCAGCGTACCGTATTTCGGCGCAGCCATCGTAAGACTCGCGGCCGAGGCAGGGCTAGAGGCAGGACTAGACCCCTCCGTACCACCGGTCGAAGCCGAGCTCTATACAACAATCAAATGAGTTCTTCCTTTAATTTGAATCGCGCGGAAATCACGTAGAGTGACAATGCTCCATCTCGAGATTCCTCGAGACAGAATTTACTGGCAATAACAAAGCTTTTGTGATCATCATGTAACGCAATTTGTCCCATGCGATATGTTCGTTTTCGACAAATGGAAAACCTGCGAAAGTAGAAAATAAAAAAAAAAGACAATCAATTACGAGAAATGGGAAAAGACTTTGGATCTAATCCTTTCGCCGTGACTTCTTATCACTCGCGTGTGCCACAAAGTTAAACAAATAGTTAGCAGCGTAGATATCTAATCAAAGTTAATTACATTTGCTATCGTTAAATTTAATACTTTATTAAATAACAATTAATTAATCCTATCTTATTGAATTCGCTATTTATTTATTTATGTGATACTATTTATCTGATATAAGTTTGTCTTTACGATTTTCAACGTCACCATCGGGAATATCCCTTGATAACAGTTTGCCTCTCCTGAAACGCGAATCAATGACAATGTTGTTCATGAATGTATTCACGCACAGGCAAAACAGTAATGAAAGTGAAAAACTGTCGCAAGTGCAGGGTACAAATATGAATGAACGATGCCGTTTTCTCTCTCTCTCTATCTCTCTCCTTCTTTCAGCACTTGCTTCTCTAAATTCGCGATATTACGATCCCTGTCATTATAATCCCATTATACGTCAGGCAATATTGTCGCAGAAATACATTTGAAAGCGGACATCCAACGATTTGTATACATACATAAACGCCGATCATTAATTTAGGAGCAGCGAGCGAGAAGCGCGTGATTGCGAACCAAGAATGTGTATAGTACGGGGAAAAGCGGCCGAAAGTTTACGGTGTTTCTGTACTTCTCGATGTGTTTCACCTGTAATTTCTTCGAACGGAGGAGCCGATAATATGAAACAACTACTCCGAGAGAGATACTCCTTTCCATTTCGTGTGGAGTTAAAATGCGCGACTTTATCGTATTATGTAGCTTAATATATACATACAATTATCATAAGACGGCTAAAGAACTATCGGAGTTTGTTTAGCCATTTAACTGATGAGTCACAGTACCTCTGCATATAGAGCAGAAGTGTTCGGTGAGTTAGTTACAGCGACTCTCCTTTACGCCGAAAGAATTACAATTCAGTTCGAGATGGAATTTGTTTACTTGCTGCGTAAAATTTTGCCCTGTAGTGCCGTGTCCCTAAAATGACCTCTAAACACAAATGGCACAATAATTGATATTGTACAATATTATTGATTATCTGGAGGTTGCATTGAGTCTATAGACTGTTTTGAATTGTTTATAAAGGAGATATCAAACTATCTAAAACTTTTAGAGTGAATTTCATTCTAAAGAATGAAATCTTACTCTTAAAGATTGAAAATTAAGTCTTTTTCAAGACGCTCAATTTTCATTCTTTAGAATGAGATTCCACTAAAAAAAATTTAGAGAGTAATATTGCACAAATAATTGTATAATAATAATATTGAGTGTCTAAAAGCTTTATGATTCTTTATTAAGTTTTTCTGTAATAAATCTACTACGTCAAAGGATATCACAAAATTGTAGTAACTGTCGCATACCATTTTCAACATCGGCAATATGTACTCTTGACATTCTTTGACCTTGAAATCTCATTCTAAGTTTTAGAAAATATTTTAAACATGTGTCGTTTCCACCGATTCTTGCGATTATTCCTCGTTTCTGTAAATTCTGACTATTACTTAAATATCTTTAGGTATTTGCAGGCAATATTCATTTGTAGGTATGGACCAGGAATGTACATGGGACAATGACACAAAAGTCACGCAAAACATCTCAAAGAATTTCATTCAATTTATTTATTGGCTCCGACCCAAGAAATTTAAAAAATATGTTTAGTCGAAGAGAAAACACGAAAATATCAAATGAGCCGATAAAATTGTCAATTTTCAACGCCGAACAGTAGGATGCCATAACGATTCCACCGGGAAAACTAGAAGAAAAGGAAGAATAGCCAAAAGCCCCCTCCGTTGTGTAAAAAGGAAATCACTTGTCATACAAGGATCAACACATCCTGAAATGGAAACGCATGAAAGACTGTGTTAAAACTACCATTTTAAGTATATTATACATGGAAAAGTACTCTCCAAATTCTTTGGAGCGGAATCTCACTCTAAAGAGTGAAAATTGAGTCTTGAAAAAGAGTGGCTCAAATTTTAATCTTTAAGAGTGAGATTTCACTCTTCACAGGGAGGGGTTCACTCTAAAGGTTTTAGAGTATCTGTTCCGATGAAGTGGTAGGAGTCAGCAGGA